>NW_009650170.1:278909-294903 GCF_000708025.1 Charadrius vociferus | reverse complement strand
CACAGGTGCAATTTGCATCTGGGCACCCAGTGAATGAAAGACAAATGTCCATTTTTACTTCAATGTTTTTAAGGTAGAATGTGGGTTTTTTTGATAATACAAAAATAGGACTGTGTCCTGAGCAGTGCTCTTGCCTTTAAAAGGAGGGGCAGGATTATGCTCTGTTAGCAGGATAAGGTATGGCTGAGTGCTTGACAGCTCAGGAACTTACAGCGATTGCTAGAATAATCCTTTTAGGAAGGGAGTTACCGCTATCTTTTTCTTTTCTCTTATGAAACAAATAATCAGGTGCATTTTCCACAATTGTTCACTAGAAATTAAGTGCCCTTGTTGCCCAGAATGAAACCCTACCTGACCAGAATCCCCCCCCCTGCCACCCCCACCCCCCTTCTGTTTAACAGGAAATGGCCTAATTGCTAAATGAATAGATAACTAAGCTCCACGAGCAGGGTTGAAGACTTTTACTAACTTTAGTAGTTAGAGGGTTTTTTCACCTTTATAGTACCCTTTAATAGGTTTTCAGGATAAGTTTGTTTATTAATTAAATCTGTCACACCAGAGGCACAAATAGCATTCAGATTATTTTACAAGAGGACAAAAAAGCCAATGTCACCTGCTGGCTGCTGAAACATGCAGAGAACAGAGACCTGGAAATCCCCATTTCCACATTCTCTGTCTCCATTAGACCACTTTAGCTCACACAAGTTTGCTGCCACACATTAAAATGCCACGAGCAACAGCCACGGTTTCTCAGAAGTGACAAGGTACCAGAGAGCCAGTGAGTAGCAGGATGGATTCTAAGACAGGAAACGGATTAAGAATTCCAAGTCTAGGTTAGATTTTACTTATTTCAGCTCTCCTAGAGGGGATCTACTGTCTCCAAGTCCTTAAATTAAAAAGTCAGCAAAAGGATGTGCTGAATCCCAGATGTTAATTGCAGAGACTCACTGGATTAGAACTGCAGATAATTAATTGCCAAATTTTAATACATGCTGAACTAAATGGATGATAAGATTGTCAGTAGGTAGTTCCGAGGTCCAGAAGGGGAAGATTATTTCTTAAAATGTGAGCGCCCTAGAGGCCAAAGTAATCTAAAATGTCTGATTTCAGGAAGTTAGAGAAGCTTGGGAGACTAGTGGAATGGCCAAGCGAGGAACTTAACGCTTGGGTATACAGTGCAGCAGCTCAAGAGAACTTATATGCTGCTAAATTCCTTTTGGTAAGAAAGAAGCAGCTTTTCAGCTTTTAGAAATGGGCGGTCATTGTTCACTATGGTTCCTGTAAGGTCAACTACACACAAAATGCTCCATTAGATTTTGCTTTAAAAAAAAATGAATCACAGCATTTACTGCTATGATACCATAATCTTATTGTCCCAGTTCTTAGGAATTCACTTTGTCAGTTAAAGCTCAGAGTAAAATAATGTAATGATAGTAGAACTAAGATATAAACCTTTTTAAGGGGAAAAATGCCTACCTTTATGAAGACAGTTTTATCTGGAAAGTACATAAAGCTAAAACAACAAGACTAACACAGAAAGGAATTATTTTTATCATTTATACAATAGCAGATCTGGAAGACCTCAGCCACAATAAAAGCCACACTGTACTTGGTGTTACCTGCTCATTAAAACCTGAATTGAAAAGGAAGAGCAAAAGTAAATAGTGGCATAGGCTTTAAGACATATGTAGCCTATAACGGATCAGGGAATTGAACCCCAGTCCAGCTTCCTGCTCAGTTCCTTACTCTCACCACTCCTTTCTAACTCCATGCACTACAGCACTTCCCTATTGCCCACTGCCTTCCTGGTGTTTTCACTGACATAGGCAGAACAAGACTTTTATTTTTTTATTCATTTGTCTCCAGAAATGTGCTATGGAGACCCTCAGACCTAAATTCACTGGTGCCTGCTGTGTACTCCTGGGGTTTTATTAGGAACTATGACTGAGAGGTATAATTTGAAACTATTATTATACTGATAAGGCCACAGCTTATTTTCCTATAACAGGTGACCCAAGGGAAGTAATTTCCTGTTTGATGAGACACCTAAATGACGTTTAGCTGTGGGTATCAGAAAAACATGCCCTGCAATTAGATTTAAAGAATGTTGAGCTTATTTTGGCTGGTGCCTGATACCTTTTGAATTGCACTTCATCCCTTGCAGGTCCTTTTAAAGGAAGTTTTAGAGTGTCTGGTTTGAAGGTTCATGACCTGGAGGTCATCTTTGATATCAGCCCATCTTTTGATTATCAGTTTAGCTACATGACAAAAACTTCTACATCTGCAGAGGATAGTAAGTAAGGCTACAACCAAGGCTGTCTCAGGAGGGTGCTAGGCTGTTATTCATGCTTTCATTACATCTCAGCTGGATTATCGAAACACATTGTTCACAGGCCTTCCAGACCAGACACTTCAGAAACTGCAACACAGCAAAAATATTGAAGCCGGAGGGATAAGTAGCTGTCAGTGAGCACAGCCCACTGCACCCATGCTGAGAGCTTAACAAGAACCTGAGGCAAAGCAGCAAACTGCACTTCTGGTGTCCCAGCCCCACCTCTAATAATAGTTCCCCACACCTGCACCAGCAGCAAGTCCAAGAAACAGATTTGGCCCCTCTGGCTGTTATATGGTTATTAACGACAGGGCAGACAGAGGTTCAGGACTTGTTGAGCACTGTGTGGTGCTCTGCACATCAGGCACCCATCGGAAAGCAGATTTGCTTTCCTGCAGTCCCAGAGCCCAGGGACTCTCCAGTCAAATTTAACCAACAGACCCACTCAGACCTATTTATTTCATCAAAAGGAAGATGTGCGGGTCAGATGGGCTTGAGCTATGCATGTTGTGCAAACCAGGTCCAGCTGCACTCATCGCCTGGCACTGTGGTTACAAAGTGATTGTACAGTTACTTTCAGCCTGGGTAGAAATATAACAAAGTTATACCACACACTCTTGGAGAACAAAAACTAAGACAGGCCAAATATTACCCCAATATAACCAGGACTTCCTTGTTAAGAGAATCATGAGAGCAGAAATATTCAGCGTGTATCTTTAACATAGAGGTTTTACATTAAAGTGAGTTGAGCCGTAACTCGCTGAGCATCACATTACAACCTTGAGATACTTTTACGCATAGACTAAATACCTTTATTCAGATACACATATTCACAATGGTATCTCAAGATCTCTTCTCTAAGTACTACCTCAGCTTTCATTCTGTAGTTTGTTACTTCTGTGATTTTCCTACGTATGAAGGGCATTCAGAAATTTGCTGTATTTTGTAATGTATTGGTATAATTACAAAATCTCATTAAGGAGGACTTTATTATTGATTTACTGGTTTTCTATTCATTAAATTTCACAATAAAAAGGATTATTACTTTTAAAGTCAGCATGCTTAAACACAAATGGAATTATCGTAAGAGAAACAACATAAAATGGAGCTATTAATATTAAACCAGCTATAGTTTGAAGATTATTCATTTAATAAATCTTTGTGATATTAGCAAGATTGATGAATAGTAGTACAAATGAGGGGAACATGGGAGAGATGATCATTTATTATCATTACAGAGATATAAAGTATGATTCAGTGTTTCATAATGGATGTTAAATTTGATTTAACATATGGCTGACTCATTGTCTGAAAACTATTCTTAAAGACATAAACTCATTGAAAAGTCAAATCCATTGTCTTAATAATACACACAAATTATCTTTTGATAAGAAAACTACTATGTCCTAAGACAAATCAGGCAGATTGGGGAAGAGCTGCCATGCCGTATGCCAGCAGTACACGAGATGCACATCTATAGGTAGAAACAATGGCTCAAGCACGCCGCAGTAAGCAAGAATTGAAAATGAGCAGAAAACATCATCTCCTTTTGCAGCAAATCCACGTGCTCACAGACTACGCCATTTGCACTGTACGTGTACACCAGATACTGCTTTCACCCATGCAAAAGGCCACAGCAACAGCTGATTGTGAACAGGGGCAACACTTCCTAATTCACATGGTACGTGACCTGCTTTGCACTTCTTTGATGTGCAAATAGGGATCGCATCCCCATACACATATAGCTCATCCCACACTTCGGTGGAATAACTTTTTACTTACACCAATGGGCTTTGAATCAAGTCTCTGCACAAGAAAAAAAAACACTCCAAGTGATGCAGGGAACCCACCAAGGTTCACTGAAAACATGCTTTAACCCCACTCAAGATGTACGTTTCAGTACGTAGTATGTACAGAGCAGTACCTCTGAGACAGAAGCATGCAGTCCTAAGTTAGAACTTCTGCACAAGTCAAATATTACAAACTCCACACAAATGCTGAGCAGCTGAAACTGAATTTTGTTATCCCATTAACACTATTTATTCCTATAAAATCAAGCATACTGTAAGAAAGGGCCATTAATTGCCTGATCATCTAGTAAATACTACTGCTTTAAGTATCCCAGCAGATTAAAATATACATTTAACAAATGAGTCATCTTAGATGAGTGACTAGTATTTCTTGGTGAATAACATCCTGGCAGATGTTTTCTGAGTGTATACCTGAAAGAAATGCTATCCAGATTAACCATGTGTTCACAATGGGTTCTGTACCACAGTGATGTTTCTGCCTAGCAATCCTAGCCACAAATACTTCTGAAAAATACTTCTGTAGATCCATCATTATTTTGCTGTGACCTAAGAGCAAACAAAATGGCTTCTCGCCTACCCTGTCCCCAAGATTTTCACCCCCACATGAACAAGACACAGATGAGACTGAATGAATGCCATGTAGCAACCTTAGTGCTTTCAACACCTGTATCATGTACAAAGTCTCACCATTTTCCACAGAGGGCAGGTCTGCTGCCTCTTTCCTTGCCTGCAGTTATTTGTGATAATTTTTGTTTAATTAGGAAAATAATTGAATCAATACCTCACCACCTCACTGTTCCTCTCCCCTGAGATGCAGCACTAACAGGGTATTTATTTATTCACCCTATTGTGATAGTCCAGTCCTTGTTAAAATATCTGCAGCGTAAGTCCCAGCAGTATGGTTTACTGGAAGGTTTACTGTTCTGGCCTACCAGGTTCCTGCTTAAAAATCATCCTCATAAATAGACTCCAGTAAAGGTCTGATGTTTTAATTTCCCACCTCTACAGAGTTTTACTTGTTTCTACACTCTGTCATGTGCTATAACTAATCCAGACTTGTACTTAATGGAAAAGGATTGCTGAGCTGCTCTGTTACCCCTTCTTATGAAAGAATTTACATTTCTAAAGGAAAGGCTTTGTCTTGTTCTAACAAATTACTGGAGCCTGTTGCAGGATCTGGCCTTTAATAACTGACATATTTCTATACATACATCTTCCCAAATACCATCTCATTTAAGTGAAATGTGACAGACTTGAACACGGAGAAGAGTAACAGTAATACAGTCTTTATTCTTTGGATATTATAATAATGTAATCACCTGCTAAAATGTCCTATTCACTATCTCTATTCAGCCGTTTGTTTATTTCGGTAGGAACTGAATCTGCACATCAACATTACATACATCTCAGATGCTGTCATACTTTGCCTGCTTCACCTTTTCTCTCTCTCTTCTGTGAGAATTTACTTTCTCTTAGGTAGCGCAATTCAGGCAAACTTCCCAGTTGTTAAATGCATTAAAGAAGTACGAGAAGAAAATTGCAACAGGATGAAAAGGTTTCAGAACATTTGGCAATGGATGGATATGCAGATAATCTACTGAGGCAGAGATGATTTGTAATAGGGAAATTCTAGCGTCTACATAGGTTTTAACTCACTCTTCTTTCTAATTTTACAAACTGACAACGGATTCAAAAGCTCCCAGGAGAAAGTGAGCATGGCTGAAACATAGGAGGTCTGGTACAAAGATGAACAAGCCTTGTTAAGTGAAACCTTTTGAATATATATTCCCTTTTTTGCTTGCTGCAGTGAGTTTCTCTACTGCTCATAATTCATTCCGCTTGTTTACAATTAAAGGATAACATTCATGTTAGAATACACAAGTGAAAAAGTGCCTTCTGCAGGTGATTAAATGTCACAGAAAGATAAGGATGCAAGTTAGCTGTGAAAGCTGTTAATTGCAAATATACTCCAACATTAGCAACACTGTCCCTATTACACTCTCCTTCCTAGCAAATCACACCAGAAGAAGGACATTTGCAAGTCACACGGAGGCATGGACATGTTTTGCTAATGCTTTGCTGGACTATCCATTGATTCTCATTTTGTGCAGTTTCTCACAGGTGAATAAACTGCCCAAAGGTAAAGCCCTGAATATTCAGTGAAGTGCTGAGGAGACAGAATTAAGAAAAAAAAACTTTAATTGCTTTTGCTAAGTTTGTAATTAATCAAAATTATGTCTCTTCTCATGATGACATAACAGGTATTTGCAAAAATCTTGTATTTTAATCAGACACGTATACATCTTGGGCCAAATTAATCAATGGCGAAACAGCAGATCAACCAGCGATGAGATTTTTCCTAAGTGTAAAGAAGTAGTAAACATAACCACAAGATTTACACTAAATGGCAATTTATTGCTTATATAAAGATCAAAAAGATACTAATCATCCAAACTGTAGCTTCAAGCACACTTTATTCCACCATTATTCATTCCAGTATTGTACCTATCCCAGGTCATTATCCCCGTACCAGCAACTCTTTATTAAAGGAAGCATGTTTTACAAGGCTTGGAGTGTTTCATTGGACAGATCCACTCTGTCAGATACAGGCTCACCTTCTGCTGATTTTACGTCACTTTCTTCATAGTTGCATTGTTGCCTTCAGTATGGCTGATTTAATCTCTTTCTTCTTTTGTGGTTTGTGTTCCCCCTCAGCCCCCCCTTTTCTTCATTTGATGGGGATATTTAATTCCAGAACTTTACCCTTTCAACTTCAGTCTTATTCCATCTCCTTGAGCATTTCTAAATGGAACAGGCATCGTGTGATTATTTGAAGCAAAGAGACTGGTTCATTATAGCATTTGGAAATTCAAGTAATGTTGATCTGTCTTTGATGCTGGCCTTCTTTGGCCAGGTTGTCGTAGACTTCTCAATTAGGATTCAGGTTTTTTTACATGCACTGTAGCTTTTTCCTAATTTCTGAATGGCAAAATTCATAGTTTAAATTGTCTGATTATACCTCCATAGTTTTTACGAGTTTTTGAGAATGAAGACAACCAAAATAAGTTAGTGGCTGAAACACATCAAATACCAAGGATATTGTGTTTATAATCTTGTCAACTGCTTTCTCCTGGTGTCTCTTCAGTGGAACTACCTTAACCTCTTTACACACCCAGTCATCACCACACATGACCACCCTTGATTTGTAGCAGTAGGACCGACCATTTCTAAGGATACTGAGGGCTACCACCTTGGATGAAGAGTTGAACACATCTCCACCACTGGTAAAGTACTACCAGTCTATGAAAATGACCACAGCCCCAAGAACACGACGTACTGAGGTCCGAAAATGCTAGGCATACATACTGTTAATTACGCCTCTCCCTTCTCATGGTCCTAGTTTCTAAAAAGTCTCTCCAAATAGGAGGCAGGGATGTAAATGAGATAACGTCTTTTTTATGCAACACTTTTATCTGGATCTTTTCATCCTCCCCTAGCCAAGCTTAAATGCCATGTAGATAATTTTCAGAATATATGGCTTTTCTGTTCTTTTTTCTTCTTGGGCTTCCAACGCAGATGCTATTGTTGAGCATTCAAAGACTTTTTGTAGCCCAAAATAGCTGTACCAAAGACTTTGTCATATTCAGTCATTTTACCCAGAACCTGATTCTTATTCTGTGTAGTAGTGATGAGTCTTTTAAACCCTGCATGCTTCTGCAGGCATTTAAGTTTCAAAAGTCCCTGATGCCTAGTTAATCAATACTTTAGGAAGATCTCATGTAATGCTCATTAAAGTCTAATGCATTGTATTTCTTCAGCTCCTCTGTGCTCAGAACACCCTGCAGCTTCTCTCCAGCTAAATGGCCTTCGAGTTCTTCACACAGCTTGTTGAGGTGTTTCCTGTCTATTTTTCAGTGATACAGCTTAACATCTCAGATAAATCTTTTGTCCTAAATCCTCCCTCTCCTATAGACAATCCGTCAAGAAAATAAGGGGGGGTGGAGAGAACCAACTTCTCAAGTGTTAATTCCTAGAGCTGCTGCTGTGCTTTCTGCTCTAAAGTGAAAAACCTGCAGGCTGCCAGAGGCAGCTGAGCACACAGCAAGGACACCCTGCACTGCCCCAGTCCACACAGATGAATGGCCAGATGTCTTTGAATGACAGTTATTTTCTCCATCTTGCTCTTTGAACTCAACTGTGGGCAAAGCTGACAAAGGCTATATTGCCTCCTCTTCTGTCTGCTGCCTCCAACACCAGACAAAGAGATTCCAGATGATGCCAGCCCAAACACCACTAAGTGTCATTTAACCTTTAACCAGACCTCATCTCTGTGGATAGGGCTAGAACAAAGCTTATACACTACTTATTTACTATTTCTGGCCTGTTTAAAATGTTTAAGTTGTCCATACATACAGCTGCTAGCTAACTGCTCGGTCAGATATCTGCTCGGTATCTACTCAGGACTACATTTCACCCCAGACTAATTTCCCCCACTCTGAACCAGTAGCCTGAGTGGCCCACAGCTGGACCCTCCGAGGGTTGGATCTCAAACAGGCTGCTTTGCAAAATCTGATTTCAGCAGTAACGATCCAGACAGACCTACCAGCAGTAGCCATGCTTGGCAGGAGGAGAAGGCTACTATGGAGAAGCATTATACTACATGACCGCCACTTGGGCACCATTTAGCATTGGCTTCTGACCAGAGGCACACACGAACTCTTTACATTACCAGAGAGAAATATGAAATAGTACAGCAAACAAAATCCCTACTTCACTACTCCTGGCTGTAAACCCAACCCATCATCTACTCCACTATGTTGGAGTGACATTCAATTGAACATGCTGTTTGCATTTTCTCCTTACTTTCTCCATAGTTACATTGCTATGGATCAAATGAGATCTTAGTCAAAGTAAACACCTGACAGGAACTTATAAACAAAAGGCCAAATAATTTCTGAAAATAAAGTTAGATTCTCCTAATTGAGAAGGACGGACTATAAAATAACCAAACCAATGGCTACACGTTAAGATGGGATCTTCTAATCTTTAAACACTGAGATAGTCTGCTCTCTCCAAGTTAGAAAAGCAGGCCAGCATTTAACCTTAGCCTGTGCTTGTTTTACCATGCATAAGTTAGGATGTACTAAGTGACCTAAACTGCAAGCTACTGTCACTCTCATTTGTAGCTGTAATGCTTAAAATAGCAGCTCAGAAGATAAATTTATCTTTTGCCACCTTATGTGGAAAGCACTGTAAAATGACCAACAATCTCAAATCAGAGCTCATGACAAGTGAGAATCGTATGTCTATATTACTAGTGTAATTTTACATTCAATTGATTTTTTAAAAAGCAGATTTTACAGAAATCAAGCAGCAATATAATCATGCAGGTAACAGCTTCACAACATAAGCCAGGATGCTTCTTGGTGTGTAAAGACACTTAATTAAAAGACTAGATGAAAACCATAGTACAGAACCAGATGTGTCTATTTTCAGATATAGAGTTCACATGCCTGTCCCACAAGTCTGGCAAAACCTTAGTTTGATAAGGCAGTCATGGATTTAGGAACGTGAAATACATAAATGCAATCTATACTCCCACACACGTCCAAAGCATTTCCCTAAAGACAGCAGAATGATCTTCATTCCACATAATATGTATTTGCATTCTTTTCTTCAGAATGATACTAATAACAATGTGACTAATTATCAGAGGGGAGAAACACAAAATAAAGCGTGTTTTGCTAAAGGTGCCTTACTCCCCATACCAATTTTGAAACACCTGTACTCATCCCATCTCAGCCTTGCTCTAATTAAGCAAAGCCCATACCCATGCTGAAAGGAAGCATCCCCACAAAAAGGTCAATTAGAATCACACAGTAACATTGCTGGCCTTGGCACAGCTTCCTAATGGCAACAGCTACTGCAACGAGATACTGGCTTTGGATACTATATGACCTGAGCTAGTCAATACTGTCAGAACTAGCCATTTCACCAAATTAAATCACAGTTCTCCTCTGGAGGGTGACTGGCATTTCCAGAGCAAGTTTGCTCAGCTTTCTGCAAACTCAACCTCAGGCATATGAAAGTCAAGCTGTGCTCTTTCTGGTTCAGACAGCAGAAGCAACAAGATTCTCCTGACCAAATCTTGCCCTCAATTACGCTTGTGCAATCCTGGATCTGTGAGGCTAACTGGAATACAAAGCAAGTACAAATGTGACAAAGGCAGCACACGTGGCTCAGGATGTACACGACACTGGTTTGTTGGCAAAGAAGGTGACATTCTTAGGTTATTTTTCTGATCTACCCTAACTTTAAAGCAATGTCTGTAGCAAGCTATTTGCAGCAAGCAGAGGAAAAAAACGCTGCAATTTGAAAAGAGAATCTAAGTAAGGATTTTTAGATTAAGTCCATTCCAAGCTCCAATAAACTCCTCTGGGAACACATTTGAACATGTTTACTCATGCCTGTGAACACTGAAAGAAGGGTCTAATTGTTTTTCCAGTACCCAGCACAGGGGAGCTGACTATGCCCTAAAGAGTGCATACCGCTGATGTACTTGTTCCGTGACACAGGGAGGAATGGGGTGCTTTAATTCCCCTTCAGACTTTATTTCCATTTCAGAACACCTTAGTCATAGACTCCTAGTGTTCATGAAGCAGCAGATGCCAGCTGTTTGATTCCTTTCCTCCTAAACGAGGTCTATCGTTTCTACTGCAACACAGTGTCAGGCACAGTAGGTATAAAATCTGGGACCCATGTAGTAAGTTCCCAACCATTCTTAATATCTGCTTTGGAGAGTCATAATGATTTCCTAAGGTAATGCTCAGGAAAGAAATGCTTAGAGCTGATTTTGTTTTCTTCTAGAGAATGAAATGTGATAAACCTACTAATTTCTGAGTGCTTTGGAAATAATTGCTCTTTTATTTAGATGATGCTTCTTGCTCTCAGTCACATGGAGGTAAATCCAAAGCAACTACTTGAAATCAGTGGAATAACCTCTTCAATTTGACCCTTTGTTTTCATAAGCTTATATAAAAATACTTGACTAGCAAAAGCTACACGTTATAAATAATAATAAACTACAATTTTAGTTTGACTGAGAGGAAAAAATTACCCTAATTTTACCTTAAAGAATAAAAATTAAAGCTTTTCCAAATATTGCCAAAAGTTAATGGAACTGTGCTGCAATAATTACAGCAGGAGCAGCAAAACAAGAGTGGCCTCAGTCATGACCACAGATGTGAGCCTTTTAGAGAAGTCAAGTCACTGGCTTCCCACGCAGCTCTGCAGGATCCTCACTGCCCTCTGAACAAAGAGCTTCCTAGCACCTTATAAAGCAAAGAACTCTATTTTACCATGACAGAAGCAGTATCCTGTGACCAGCCAGGTGGAATAATCCCAGGCTCTCTGCTCAATAGGATCATACCTATATCCATTTGTTTATTGTAATACTGAGATTTTCCCTCACCTATTTCCATGACCTTCACATTTCCACGAGACAAGACTAAATACTATCACCCTACCCACTTTCAATTATTGCTTTGATATTTTGTTGCTCAAAGCTATCAAAATCAGTGTGATTCCAGTCTTGCAGAAAGAATAGGAATAAGATTATTATTAGGAGAAAAGTTTCAAACCATCGGCAAAAAATAGCAATAATAATGAAACACACCTTCCCAAAGATGCTGTATATCACCTTTGTTTAATATTTTTGTCAGTTCCACTTAGAAAAATTAATGCCTTGGGAAAAAATAATTGAAAAGTGTCTTTCTGGAGTACTGTAAGCATCCCCTTGGGGTCTTTATTATTCTAACAATTTCCCATTTTAAAATACACAGGTACTAACAACCAACAAATTATTACATTTCCTTTAAATGAACTGAAACAACAAAGATAATTAACTAAGAACATAAGCCTGCTTCCATATGGTAATACACATCCCAAGGGCAAAGCACTTCTCTTTTAAGGAAATCCCCGCAGACTTCTTATCCACCTTGTAAGGGTAATTAACAACTGCAAAACACAACTGAACTTGCTTAATGTCACAATATTCTGCAATGCATTACTTTTTCATGGAAAATGAATATGATCTGTAAAAAAGATTGTAGGACCTTGGAAGACTGAGGTGTTTTTTTCTGCAATGAGGCATGCTGCCGTAACTAGCAGTATGATTTAAACTCTGAAGAGGTGTTTAGAGCAAGGTTTACACTGAGGGTTACGACAAAAAGAAAGCTAAAATGGGAAGCATGGCTTCCCACTTAGCTAAGTAGTAGTTTATGGTACCTCCTGTGAACAACAGTTTTTGGAGAAGAGAAAGGAACACATTGGTTAATAGACATCTAACGTGTTAAAATTCATTTAAGACAAGGCAAACTATGGTTTTATTATGATTTCATTAGTTGAAGCAAACAGTACACAGAATACTAATACTTTCTTAGAGCGCACAGTGCATATTAAAATTCAAAAGCACCTTGTCTACACTACAATTTTAAGCTTGGAAGGTGTACTAGGCAACAAGCCTATTGTTACTAGGAATAATATAAGGGAGAAAATGGTAAGTGGAATGAAATTAAAACTCAAGAGCTAAAAACAAAGTAAGCACAGGGGAGCAAGGAAGGTAAAGAAATGTCTTTGGCTTGGCTGTGGATTTAAATGGGAATACAGCTAGACAGACAAAACCTCACTCGAAGGAATCCCAGAGCAGAAAGATATGCTCAAAGCAGATCAAACCGCAACAGGATAAATTATCACAACTTCTGTCTTACTACAGTAATGGCTTTTTCAGTTTTCCAAGAGAACGTTTCCATGGCTGTACAATCCCTTCACACCAATAATGTGTCTTTCACCATACAGGAAACCAAACTAGAAATTCAGAGCTACCCTTCCTGTGCAAAAGTCTTCAGGTAAAATTCTGGACAGGTTAAGTCATAGTAAACTTTGCCATCAACTTCCATGGCACAGCTACTTTGTTTTATATATCTTTAAAACAAACCAACCCCCACAACTCCACAAACAAAAACAACAACCTTATTTCCCTAAGGCAGATGCAAAGTAGTATCTTATCAAGAGTAGTCATAATGTCTGCCAATAATTGCAGAAAGACAGGCAGGCCTTGCAGTGATGAGTAACCCAACTCTGGTTTGTGTTTAAGTTTTCATATTTTATGATATTGCTTCAGTGAGGGTTTTGACAACTTACCATTGGTGCAGCATGGACCAGTTTTAAGTACAAGAACATTTTATGTGGGATAAATCACTGAGCTGGAAGAAAGTGAATGATTGGCACAGGGCAGAACTACTTTTTGCCTCAAGGCTCTGGCCTGTCATTTGCTGGAAAATCTGTTTTATTAAATGCCATTCACACTTCCCAGATAAGTCACTGAGGGATATGCCAGATTCTCTCCCAAATACTACTTGATACTCAGTGCTGATCACTGATGCGAACACAACATCTCTTTTGATGTTCCTAAGCACTGAAGTGTATACGTTTCCCAACACACCAAATGTTTATAAGGCTAAAAGAGAGAAAGATATCAACACTTTGGACGGAGAAAGGGCAGAGGAAATCCTGGGTTTATTTAAATAAACATGTTAGATACTTAAAAGAGTTAAGGAAAATCTAAAGCAGGTGCCAATTGCCTGTGAGATTTTATTTTTTTTTTTACTGGTTACAAAAAGTTTTACTCAAGTAAAATTTCAGTCAATCAACTAAACATTTATTACCAGGAGACAGGACGTGAGAGGGTAATAAGGTCTACTGTGTAACAGTGATATAGCAAGAGTCCTCACTGTGACTTCTGATCTGCTCCTGTAAAATACATCTCTGCATAATCTACCCATGCAGAACAGGGTACAGGATCACGGTCTAAGTTTGCAGGTGACTGTGAAGGCCAAAGGAGTGAACAGAAGCTGACTTATACACCCATTTGGCTGTAGATGTACACAGATGCATTTCATTAAACTAAGGCCCCTCATTTGCCTCAGCTGGTCTTTGTCAGGTGTGACAGCTAAACACACTGATATCGTCCACATCAACGGCTGCTTTTCACTTCTACTGTATATGCCAAAAGAAAATAAACATATTCCAGTGACACCTGGCAATCAGGCAGATTATTAGCATGAAAATAACACTGTTATTCAGGGACCATACAGAATGCCTTTCTGCTTAGTCCCCTTCAATCATACGAAACGTCTTAAAGCTCCCCCCTCTCTCCCCCAAAAAAACCTTGTGGGCTCAGATCACCTTTAAAAAAATTGCAAAGCAAGCTTATATCAGAAGTGTCCCAACACTGATCATTTAACACACATAGTATTTACAGCAATAAATGAAGTAGATTTACTATTAAAGCTGTAAAAATCAAGGATATTGCTACAACAAGTCTATCTATCACCAGCGCTTATTTCAAATAGAGTTTTCTGCATCTTAGGCTTGCATGAAAATTTCTCAAAACAAGTACTGCACAGATTTCAGGATGATATGTAATAGCATAGCTCTAACACCTAGCATGCTTTACAGCAGTGTTAAAAAAAAAAGCGAAGATTCAACTAACTAAGCCTTGTTGAGTGTTTTTGCCTATATCATCTGCATTACTGTTTTAACCTCCATTTTTCCTTTGTATCAAAACCAATGACAAACTGCACACCCATATACACAACTAACCCTAATACATTACTCTATTTTCTACAAAGGAGCACATTACACTTGATAATAACCAGCAGCAGATCATTATAAATTAAATTTACAAACAGTAGAGGCAGAAAATAAATATTTATAATGCAAACAAAGATCACTTAACCTCAAATGTAGCTTGGATTATGAAGTGAAAGACCATCAGTGTTTCTAAGGACTCTCAGTAAATGGAGTACATCCCATGTTGCAGACATGGTCACACAGAATACTAATTATCAGTTAATATCCAAGTGAAAATAACATAACACTTATGCTGCTGAAGGCTCCGATTCCTGGCAACTGCTACATAGGATTTGCCCAGTCTGCAAATACAACCCACAGAGCGCCATTTCCAGGCGAGCCCCAGGCTCCCATTTGAAAAGGTCCCTCCACAACCCAGACCCTGTGGTGGCATTGTCAGACGCTCCTCTCAACCTGGAATTTCCCCATCCTGCACAGTCAAGTCACCTGCCCCAGGTCTGCTACAAAACCCCACAAAGTCTACATCAGAGTTTTTTTTTTCCTACCGCTTCAAGCACATACCACCATTGCAGCTGGGCTCAGCATGGGAAACCCAGCACTGCCCAGGGCCACAGAGGCTGTAATCCACCCTCCGGCCACAGCTTCCCACCTCCTGGGATGGCCCTGAGCTCACTTTGTTAAGCATTTTTGGTCACTATTTAGGTCAGGTTTCATTGCCCCTGCTCTTTGCTCAGCCTGCTGATCAGAGCTCTTTGTGGGAGACAGTACCGCTCAGTATGAGAAAGCGCCAGCACAGGCCGCTGGCACAGCATCTCTGTTAATGGGCAGGCACCGGTGGCAAAGCTGACAGAAAAATTATCAATCTCATGCTTCAGGCCCATTCTGACATTTTCAGCACTGGGGCTGAAAATTTCTATTCTTAGTCCTCAGTGGTGTTTGCCCCTCTCGCACCCACCAGAGGTTTGAGCAGGGCCAGCATCTCCCCACAGCAGCCTCCTCCCCCCGGCGGGGCGGCAGCGAGACCGCAGGGGCACCCTGCACACCACGGGGTCGGTGCCACCCTCCGGCACAGAGATTTCACAGCTGCTCCAGAGAAAGCTTTGCATCCACTTTCAAACTGGTGATTAAAAGGTAAAACAACTCAGTCTTGGGGCAACATTTATTACAAGAACTGTCAAATTCCAGCACTCTAAAATTC
>NW_009650170.1:268313-278856 GCF_000708025.1 Charadrius vociferus | reverse complement strand
AAACATCTTAGCAGCATGCTACCTCAGTACATCATAAAATATGTAAGAGTATACAGGATAGCAAAGCCAACAGCTCCAGAAGAAGCGAGGCCCTTGGTATTTTCTGACTTTGGGGTACTTTTCATTCTTAGTGCTGCATTAGTGTTATTTTCAAGTGTTTGATGCAGTATTAACTAGTGTCATGTTTTGAGGAATAGAGCTATACAACGCTGCCCAAAGGAAAGAGAAAATACCTTGAAATGAAATGTGTGATCATTTACAATGCCGAAAGCTTTTTAGCTGTGGGCATTATTTCATAGCCAAGGTAAGCACTCTCTCCTTTGGGTACAACTACACAGCTGCTGTTTAAAAAGGAAATAGGGTTTCTGTTTCCAGCCTATCTTTCCTTCTTAAATTCACATCAATGAGAATTGCTCTCCCGGCACTGGAGGTGACAGAGCTGCCCCCAAACCAGGCCACAGGCAACCACAAAGGGGTTTTCCTCCAGGCAGCCCCTCCAGCCTTCCGCAGCACATTCCCGGTGTACAGAAGCAAGAGCAGCTGTAGGGCAACCCCCAGAGCTGATGGACATACCTGACCCAGGAAGCAGAGAGGGATACAAAATCCAGAGCTGGCACGGCACTGCTTGAAGGCAGTCAGGTACCACGGGCAAGTCACTGGTGTTGAGCAGCTGCTCCACAGGGAAAATGAATCAGGGCCACTCCAGAGACCTCACCCTCACACAGCCCTGCAGCATCTGGGCACAGCAGCAAAAACAGAAGCTCCTTCCATGGCCCATCAACCACCCCAGAGACAGCAAATGACAGACCAAAATCCATCCACCACTGGATACAGGTACAGCCACCTCACACCTCAGGGCTGAGCTTAAATGGAGCCCTCAGCAACAAGCTGAGAGGGTATGGGTGGAGGCTGCAGGTGAGACTGGTCAGGGCAATTAAGCACAATCAGGGCTCTGGAGATGGCTGCACATGGGTGCAAGAGCCTTGACAGGGCCGTCTGTATCTCCAACTCAGAAAGAAGCAGAGGTAGCAATTTTCTGACCCCTCTGTTTAAATATATTCTAAATTGCAGAGCTAAAACAGAAGGCTTCTGTAAGCCTTTCCTTTGCCTTCAGACTCTCCAAACCCACCCGTGTTTGTAGAAAGCACAGCATGAGCGAGCATATGCAACCCCTCTGCATCAGCAGGAGCGCACAGTGACAAAATGAGTTAACATTTGAATTAAAGTAAATAAATGCATATAGCATTCCCAAACAGACTTTTTATTTAATTTGTCAGGTTCCTTATCCCTGAAAAAGAAATTAAGTTTCATCTCATGAAGACCTGAAAGCTGGACAATCTCTGGAAAAAATCTGCCTTTCAAGAATGCTACAAATTGGAAAAACGTATTCTGTGCGGCATAAATAAACCTTAGCCTACAAAGAGGCTGCCTTCAGCTATACATATATGAATGTGCAAACATATAATTGATGCATAAATTTATTAATGCAAGCTCAGAAGCTTTACACCTTGTAGTCAAGTTGACATATGATCTTTTTATTTTATTTTCCAATAGGAGAAAAAGTAGTGCAGAACTGATAAAACTGTTTGAGATTAAATTGGATTTTCCACTACAGAAAGCTGTTTGGAGACAGGTATTCCAACAGCGAGACACAGTACAAAAAAGTCTCTCAGAGCCTTAATGAGAGTGACAAGGGAAAAAAAGTGTCTGTGCTCTTCTAGAATGTTACTCCAAATGCTGCTTTTGTCATAAAATACTTCTGCTTCTTTGCAGAAACTATTTTCTTGTTGTCATTATTTTGCAGTATTTAGCTGAAAGGTTGGAACAAGAAAGCTGCATTATGTAAAAATGTCTTACGTGCTATTCAAGCAAAATATGACACCAGTTTTGGGTGTAGCAGGTAATGCACTCATTATGCACTCAAAGATCCAAATTCAATATAATGACTATGGCATATTAGCATTCACTTGACAGTACCAAGGGGCTGGCATTATTATTAAAGTTATCATAAGAAATATGGGATTGCAGCGGGTCTTGGCTCCATAGAATGAGCTCACTGCAGAAGTCCAGAGCTTCCTCCATGCTTCCATTCCTTGCTCAATTTCCTAACTCCACTTTGCTATTCTGGTATGTGCTTTTAAAAACATTTTGTGCACTATGTTAATTACATATATATATTTTTTTAAAACCACATTTATGCTTTTGATGTTTGACACATTTTAATAGTTCAACAATTCAACTACATTCAGGCACAGGTAATCACCTGGAAGGACGGTGGTTATTGATAACTACCAAAACTGCACGTACATTATCATTTGCAGAAATCTGTTGCTTTTTTTCTAGGTACTTAACAGTTATTTACCCAAATTGTCCTTAAGTAACTACTTTTTAAAAGGTAATTATCATCAAAATTCACTGAAACAACTTCAATTAATTTCAACCTCCAAGCAGAAGATACACTTTCCGAAAACAAAAGAAACAGTTGGCAATAATTTATGGCAAATTTCACCTTGACTCGTCAGCTTGCATTCGATAAACTGCCCTGAATAGAACTAACCCATTATTCAAGGTTGTCTTGGGCCTTCTAATCTTCAGTATTTCATGACTTCTGAGTTACTATTATTACTGAAAGATGGATGATACTAATAACTGACTCTTTGGAGGATGTACTTTAGGGATTTCATTTCCCACCTTCAAATATCATTTATTCGTAGGTCTGAAGAAAAATATTGATATTGAAATTAAAACCCATCAGTAAACTCAATTGCGTTATTCTATAGCATATGATCAGGAATTGATCTGACACTGGGTGAGGTCATTAACCTTTAGGCCATGCTCTCTAGAGAGCAAAAGGGATTCTTTAACAAAAGGATAGTAAAATAACTACAGTGTGTCAACATCCATATCTAGCTCTTTCCATATAGGTCTACAGGATACATTTTGCATATTCTAACTGTGTGGAGCCTTACATTGCTGGAGGAAATGTTAAAGGGTACCTCAAAGCAATTCTCTACCCGAACAGCCTGCCTTTTCTTTATCTGGGCAAAAAGGAAGGAAGACTAAGCTCCTACATAGCAGGAGCTGGAATCAGTGAGAGCCACCACAGACACCACAGCATCACCTAAAAAGTTTTGGGCGAATTCTACTTCAGAGCAAGAACAAGAAGTGTTTCTTGGGAGATTGGCTAAAAACTCAGAGATTGTTGAAATACTTCAAATTAATTAAAACAGCAGAGGAAAAAAGTCATGGATATGGCTCCAAGAGCAAGAAGAGAGTGAGTTCTGCGGTCACAAAACCTGCTGGAAAAACCTATTCAGAAAAGCCAGCTCAGGGATCACTGAACAACTAAACCTGCTCTGTTTAGGGGAATATCATTCTGTGTAAAAAAGAAAGGTACAAAAGGAACACATGACTTATGATCTCCACTGGGCAGAAAAAAACCCAGTCAGCATTCCGGGCTATTATTTGGGCCAAAAAAGGAAAAGTTGAAGAAATGATCCATAATGGTTTGGACAAGGGTGGGATAAACTGTAGTCAGTAGGGAAGAGAAATATTGAGAAGAAACTTTCCAGAGGAATGTAAAAATAAGGGGCTCAAGACCCCTCCCTGAAGGACCATCCTTTGATAAACTCAGAATAATGTCATACAAAACCTGCCAGCTCCTATTCAAATTTCACCTCCTCTGCTGTACTCTACACCCACTGAAACAAGCTACTGTCTTTAATTGATTAGATGAAGAATTATTTCACTTTGCGCTTCACTTAAGGGCTATTCACATATACGTCAATAAATATAACCTGCAGTAAACAGAATATTTTTACAGTATTTTATAAAACTTTCAGAACACATTTAAAGTAAGAGAGAGCTGCCTACCAAAACACCACTGGAACAAAATCTGAATGCAGTTCTTACTTTCATCTAAGCAATTTTCAAATAAAGCAAGGGATGAACGAATTGCTGAAGGTCTCAAAAATATGTGAAATTTGCAGCAACTTCCTAAACCCTTTCACTTTGCAGACTGTGGTATATTATTTTCCTAAATAGCTAAAGAGGCACCAAACATTCAGTCCTTGGTCAACACAAACTCACTTTACCTGCAGCTGGAATTTTGCTGAAGTATTTTCTACTTCATGAAAATCCACAAGATAACTATATATACACAGAGAATACAGCCAAAAACATTTTACCTTTTGTTTTTCCAAGTGGGTGAAACTCTAAACAGAGTATATCACTTGGAATTTTGCCTGTGATATTATTAAATCAACCAATTATCATTTAACTTTATAATTCTATCTGGTCAGTGATATATCTTCAAAGATAAAACAGGTATAAATTTTCATGGAATTAGAGTGCAAGAGAACAGATGGTTTGGATGCAATTCATAGTAAGTGTTCAGAACCTGAAATTTGTGCTTAACTTGAGGCCACCTGAAAATTTCCTTTCTTTAACTGAAACTTTTATATACTGTAATCCAGCACAATGACTGAATGGTCACCATTAGAAATACAAATTTCCCTCTCCGTGAATATTGTGCCTTGGCTGGTAAATATTCGTTGTTCCTACAGCTAGTCTGCCTTACACATGCATTTGTTAAAATAATCACAGACAAATTTAACATGCAAACAGGTATGTAACTTGGCTACAAATGGAAGAAAACAGTAGCAGAAATTTTGGAGCACAATACAACCAGCTCCAGTATAAGGACAGTATTATTGAATCTATAAGAATATAAAAAAAAAGACAAATTAGAAAAAGGATTTATGCATTCAAGTGAAGCTCTCGTAATGTTACTATTCTATGTCAATACCGGTTTGTTACAAAGTTTAACAAATTTGTATTAGCAGGGATTGTTACAGATGTAGAGATTTTTTAAAAGGTAGATTTCAGAATATGAACTACATGGTTCTTGGTCATGAGGTATGTGTCTCTTGCTATCACCACACATACAAAAAGAAGCCAATAATTTATTTTTTATCGTAATCATATGTAAGCTTAACATAATCTTTGTAATAAACAGAATTTAAAAGCTGTAGAGATAGCATTTTTAATTGTTGCCTAGTAACAGTTACAGTATTGGAACTGACCATCAGCTAAAAATAAAGAAAATATTTAAAAACAAAAAAGAGAGGAAGACATTATTGCTATATTAAAAACATAAAATTATTTAAAAATTACTGTGGTACCATTTCTAAAAGTTCATTTTAACTTCTTCCTATTATAATGTCTGAAAGGGTTAAACAATCCCTCCATTAAGCCATTGCCCATTTCACCATCCAAGCTAGGATTTTATGAAGTGTTGCTAAAACACGACACAGAGGATGAGTCTGTCACCTTGACAGCAAAAGCCAAATTGAAATCTAATGTAAGTGAACTTCAGACGTCTGAGAAGCTTCAAGGAATAACATAAAGAATGGACTACGTGCGCTGTATTTGCTAAATTCATATTACCTTTTGTTTTCACCATAAATCAAATATGTATGAAATTTGCACTCACCAAAAGAAATGAGTGGATTCTGGGGAAGTTCTTACTTGTTAGCATGCACTTACATGCAGCTCTGGTTGGAAATCCTCTTTTATGCGACCAGAAATAATGCAGACACATTTTTATACGGACACATTTTTTTACATATATTACAATCTGAGGTATATAACACCCCAGATTACAGTTCCTCTTAGCTGTTGACCTATTCAGTTGAAATATTACTAAAACATATAGTTATGTATACATAGTAATGGTAAGTCCTTTCCATGTCTGCTGAGTATTACAGCATTGAAACAGATCCTTCAGAATTCAGAGGTAACAAATTTGGGGTCCCTTTGCAGCAGCCATATGTACTGGGGAACATACTTCTCCAAAAAGAAATTTCATAGATGTAGGGGTGGTCTTTATGTTAATCAGATATATACCTAAAGGGCATTCCGAAAACTGTTGTCTGTTTTCAGGTCAGTTCCCTTGTTTAGAAGGCTCAGCTTTAATTGAAGCAGTAAGTTAGCTGATTTTACACATTTGGATGGAAGAGGAAAATGGCTTTTGTGATGAGCATCTGCTGTTTTGTTAAAAATGTGGTTAAAGACATTAACAAAAGTGACATTACCAGCTGTTCTAATGTCAAACAGCTTAGTAAAACTGTTTTTTGTCAAATGACAACATATGACACCAAAATCAATTCCAAACCAATAACGCTCTCTTAGTTGCAAAACAGGCTGCAATCGAGAAAAAAAAAAAGTTAATTAAAGTACAAATTATACTTTTTTCCCCCTGAAAGAACAGAATGCCAGATTTACTGACAAAACTCAACCTCTTTTCTAAATTCATAAAAGGCAAAATATAATACACAATAAGTTCTCTGATGTATAAATAACACCTTATTCCCATAATATACTTATAATAGCAATAGAACATGACAGGTTGTGCCTCTTGGGGTAATTAAAGCACGCCTCAGGTGGTTAAAGTACTGTGGCCTTTGGACTTGAAGCTTACAACCTCCCCGCCCTTTTGTGCTGTAATCATCAGGCAGGCAATGCCTGCTGTGTGCTGCTGTTCAACTATCCCACGCTCGTGTTCGCATCATTTATAATTATCAGATTATTAGAAGGTGACACATTAGCAGCCTTGTCAGCCAGCGTTCTTCTAAGGGGAAGATTATAGTCACAGCTAAGCTGTGTATTTGGGCCAATGCCCTTAACATTCTCTACAAAATTACTTGGAAAGAAAGAAGCAGGAAAATAAATTACCAAAATACAAATGGCATCATTTATACCTTAAAGTCAGGCTCCAAGTCAAAAGTGGACAAATTTGCCTTCAACATCTTAATCAACATGGTAAGATCAGATAAAATGAAATCCTAAACGCAGACCTTATTTAAGGGGTATACACTTTTTTTTTTAATTAGGAGAAAGATGCATATCAGAAATGTTTGGGAAAATGCCTTCCCGAAACATACGGTGAATTACATGAACTCAAGGTAAGTTTAGTCCTCTGAGGCAGCTACTCTGCAAAAGAGATTGGTGGGGGAAGCAAGCAAACAGCTGTGCCTTCTTGTTAACTAAATAAAGGACAAATGCTTTAAATCATGATCGATGTATGCAAACTCGCAAACCTTGAAAAACACAGAAACTGGAATAATGGCTTCCAGATGGAATTGCCAGTAGTGCATAAGTGACCGAGGTACAGCTGTCTGGTGGTATCCACTGGATTTGGTGCTTTTGAACATAAACCCAGCTTGTACAGTACACATCATGGCAATTTTCATTTCTATATTAAACTCCGCCCACTAAAATGCTGAGTTTTATTAAAACATTGTAAAATGGATGTTATTTTCCACTTACAAAACCCAAACACATTTCAATACACATTTTTAGCCAGCTCCAGCAAAGAAACAGGATGTGTAACATAAGTGTTTGTTGCTGTCCCCTCACACCACAGCATATGGTAGGTGAGTTACAGACACTTGTGTTACTGCTGCAGCTCTTCAAAACTAAATTGTTACATTAAAACCTTAGGCATATGCTATTTTCAAGCTGTAAAATACCTGCTTACTTAAACACACAGATGCCAATAATTCCCATATGTCTTGAGAAAATTTTGAGCCACTTTTAATAATTGATTAGCTCTGCACAATACAAATTTTAAAATGTAATGAGAAGAACAGAAAAAAAATTCTCACACTTGTCACAAATAACTGACGTTCAGAATCCAGTCCCCATTGCAGACTGAATGCACGCTGGATTCACTCATTCAGCCTTTGTCATATACTCAGAGTTGCACCTTCCCTGCTATAGGCATCGTTGTTCTGTCCCACGGCTAATTAAATCCTCACTTGGAAATGACGCGTGTTGCAAAGGATGGGGAGGACCTGGTCCTCTCTCCTTGGTGCCCGGGAGAGGAGGCAGCCTCAGGCAAGGTCATCCCTCCCAGGTAAACAAAGAAAGAAGAAACCAGTAGCTGCAAGAGTGGAGGGAAAAAACATGCCAGGGAAGAAGAGAGGTCATGCTCATGGAAAGAGGGAGACAGACTAAAACAAGAAAGAAAGAAAGACAGAAAGAAAGAAAGACAGAAAGAAAGACAGAAAGACAGAAAGAAAGAAAGAAAGAGAAAGAAAGAAAGAAAGAAAGAAATATCCAGTGGCAGTGATTCCTGGTGAGGGAAGGAAAATAGCAAAAAATGATGTAGGGTGTAGACAGATGTCCTGAGCAACAGCTTATCAACTGAATTGGGAACTTCTGGCTTTCTGGTCTGCTGAGCTGCTAGCCTGGACTCACAGCACTCTCTTATCACTGTGTTTACGCTACTGTTGATTGTGCATTAGACAGTACAGCAAATATTTTGTGTTCCTTTTTCAGTGGGGAAAACAGCAAGCAATGGTTGTTTGCTTTTTCATTTAGGAGCATTATTGTTTTCCAGTCGTTCAATTTGATAATATCGTGTGCACAAACCACTACATTTACAGGAGAAAAAGCAGGTCAAATGTATATACCAGTTGTTTGAAGAAGATGGTTGGGACTTGGTAGCTTCAGGGTGACTCTGTTGCATGGTCCCTGTCCAGGACAGCTGACTTTACCCTTACTAGCATCTTCGGTTATGAAGCATCCCAGCACACTGCTGACAGCTCAGGACTGCACTGTGCTACCCGCTGCCCAAAACAAAAAGAGGGCTTCTGCTCTTATGAAGTAGTTCTGAGGAGCCTCCAAGGGGACTTAGTCTATCCAACAAGGGCTCTCAGCAAGGGTTTGCTACCACGGGTTCAGACCATAGGAAAACTTGAAGATGGGACTGACAAGCACCCAGAAGAGGCCGGGTCATCTCAGTGCACAGCAGCCCAAGACTGAGGAGGAAGGCTCCTGTGATTTGGCCTTGTTGTAGTCTCAGCTAGAAGAGCCAAGCCATCCTGAGAATAGCTTTTCCCCCTTGAAGATGCTTCTAAAACACAAACGTGAGGAATGCACCAGCACAGGAAGCCTGAACAAAACAGTTGCCTTGGATTCCCCTTTGAATAGTCCCCGCTGATTTCCTGGAAATTTCAAGTAAAAGGGAGAGTTGCCTGGTAGAAACCACAATCATCTGAATGCACCGTCTCCACAGACCTCTTTGCAAGGCCTCACTTACATATAAGCAAATCATTATGTACAGTAAATATAAGGGACTGAACTCACACAGTGCAACCATTAATCTAATGCTCCCACCGCATCCACCTAACTAATGAGATGGTTTTCTTTCCAGCCATCTGCAGAGCTATGCATTCTCCTCCCACAACTTCTTGCTTTAGTTTGCTCTAAAACATCACACACACAGAGACAAATCAAGGAAACAAACTAGATACACATATTCCATAATAATTCATTAGGATTTACTAGCTGTTATTGTTATTGATTACTAATTGTTTGCACCCCGCTGCAAGTGGAATTTATACTCTGCATGTTAAAATGAGGCACCACCAAGGAAAATAAGAAAAAAGATGTAAAAGGCTGACAATACAGATCAAACAGTCAAAACTAAGCACACAAAAAGATAGCAGCAGACTGATGTTTAACATGTAGAATTAATCTGTAAATTTAGAGCTTAACCATTTTGTATATTTTGATCAGGACACAATCTTATAATAAAATACACACAACAGCGGGCTGCTTGCTCACGAGTCTGCCATTTCTCCCCAGCTGTGCAGCAGCATGTTAGATTGGTGAAAATTAGAAAGCACCGTAACCTCAGCTGACAGGTTTATTAAGACACAGAAGACATTACACAAGCCCCTTTGACATTATAATCACTAACTCAGTCAGGAGTAGAAACCAACTTGCTATCATTATTGGAAGTAATTGGTAAAAAAAAAAAAAAAGAAAAAAAAAGAAAAAAGAGGAAAAGAGTAAGGAAACAGTCTTGTAAATGTAAAGTTAATTATTTAGGATACAGGTGCTTTCAGCCACATAGATTGTATCCCATCTGTACTTCAGTAGTTTTCAGTGATCAAAAGTAAAGACCCAGTTAAGGGAGTCTACTTTGACCTTGCTCCATTAGTTCAACTGCTCTTATTTACGTTAATGAAACTGTTCGTGCTCCCGTTCCACAGCTACGGCTGTATCATTGCTACTAGCATAAGTCCCAGTTTGCGAGAATTTATAATTAAACTATACAAAATTGCTCTAGTTTGGGACTTGGTACACAGTCACAATGGAAGTCCTTTTCATGTTTTTTTCTTTTTTCTTAACTAAGTTTGGTTTTAATGGAGTTACAGAGAATCACAGAGTGGAGTTGCCTGATTTTGTTATATGTGTTAGGGAAGGAGAAAGATTTAATAGTTTGTATAACTTCTTGTGCTCTCTTACATGGATTTCAACCCTTAAATGTGTCAGAAAACATGAATGCAAAAGAGTGAATGCTTCTGGGAAACAGGTAAGTTGTTGTCGGTGCTCTGCTGGTGGGACACAATCTAGTGCATGTCAGAAGCAAGTAAAACCTGTTACCATTCCACATTTAAAGCCCTGCTCATTTCAGTTCTACCCCTCCTATCCCTGTCCTGTTCCTACAGTGGCAGAAAGCATCGTGTCA
>NW_009650170.1:225703-268276 GCF_000708025.1 Charadrius vociferus | reverse complement strand
ATTCTGCAATCTGCATACAAAGACAAGAATGAAACGGGTCAACGGGAAGTAGAAACTAAAATAGAGATGATAGCAACCCTCTAATAAGAAGAAACCTAGTTGTCATCTGTCATCTTTGTTGACAAAGGACAGAAGTTGTGCAGCCCTCTTAGAGCTTGGGTTGGTTCCTTATGCCACACGCTGTCTGATGAGTGGGGAGGAAGATTGTCTAGCTAAATTTCTCTACTCCATGACTTAAGAGACTCAAACACTCTTCATCCAATTGTTTCCACAGCTCTAGAAAACACGTGAAAACAAGACTAAAAGCCAGGTTTTCAGGAATGCTCACACAGTCTGCTTCTCTCACTGTGACATGTATGTGTGTGAGGACATGTGGAAATGCTGCTTGTAACACACAGCTCCATCTACTCCAAATAAAAGTTCTGTTATTTTTTTTTTTTTTAACACAAACTGAGTAACATTTAAAACCTGACCCCTTTTGGAGGGAACCAAACAACAATTTTAAACAATTTTAGTGTCAACACATGTTTGACCTTCTGTTTCTGCTAAATATTGTTTGCTTCTCTGGGCAAGACCTCTTTTGCTCCCCACGTCCTGAGAGAGCCTCGGGCCACAGGCATGTCCTGTGTAGGCTACTGAAACTGCCTCTGGCTCGACTGGTTGTTTCTTTCTGCCTTCAGGCACAACACAGGTATATGGCATGAACTCCAAAGGACGGTAGTCTCCCTATAAAGGGGCACAAAGTGAAGATGCTTATATTTCCAGTCTCCTCCATGGATTTTTTTAGGACCCAAACCAAATTCACCTGCGACCGTGATCCAGTCCCATAAGCCACAGAAAGCAGACATTAGCGAGTTCAGATAACAGCTTGTGAGTTTATGAACACAGAGCTCCTCTATTAACTCCAAAACCGGGACCACCTTCAGAAAAACACTATGCAAGTGTTACTGGAGGTATGCGTGCAGATGAAAGGAGATATGAAAGTTCAGAGCAGTGCACTCTATTTATTTTATCTTCAAACTTAGTTCTGAGATAATAAATGCAAAGCTAACAAACATTTAATATACTGGATTTCCTGATTTCTACTAGACTGTGCCACAAGGGTCCATTTACTACAAAGAAATTGAAAAAAGACTTGAATATGCAGCCTTTTGATACTAAGCAGCCACTGCAAGCATTAAATGTTCAATATACCTGCAAATAGGCTTAAAAGATATTTATAAACACACGTGGTGACGTGACTCAGCTAGCTTTAATTTCAGAAGAAACCATACAAAGGCCTTAGATACTCCTTTTTGATAGACATGATAATGTACACCAACACCTCTGTCCTGGAGGGACTTAGTGGATGATTTAGCAGGTATGGAAATGCTTATGTTAGAGGATTCCTTTAATTTATTTATTTTGCCTTTAGAGGCTTATACTGAAGAGTACTCTGTGAAGATGTCTCAGAGAAGGTCATATTGCTTGGATTTTTACACCTTGTACAGAAAGTCCTCCAGAGAGGTACCTGCAAGCCAGCAGTGAATAAACATTCTTTAGTGATGTTTGCTCCCAACTTACCTCTGCAGTCTGTGAGGCAATAGCAGAGCTCTGCTTTCCCTTGCAAGATGCGTGCCTTTCATTTTAATGTCTGTCAGCTGAGACAAGATCTGCTTTTTGTTTCCTCTCATTTCCAGCTGCCTTCTTCCTTTGTCAGAACTGACAACTTAGAGGACAATCAAAACACTGAGTAAGAAACCTTGTTTGACCTTACTGCCAAGAGTCTTAAAAAATTAATGTTTACAGCTATTTATATGCATTGGGAAATCACTCTTTTGCCTTTGAGTTTAGATGTTTCAAAATATCTTTTTCGAGCTCTCTGGACATCACCAAACTTTATGAACTTTTAACAAGCCATGATCTTTGCTTTAAAAAGCATACAAGGACTGATGAGAAACTGATGTTTCTCAAATACCCAGAGAGAGACCTTGCAGCCACTGTCCAATAGGTAGATTCACTCTAACACAATTCCAAGCATAAAATGTTTTCCAAGCATACAGCTTCCAAGACCACCTGTATTACCTGAAGTATTTTCTACTACAGATCTGTTCCAATGCCAGTCATTAATCCAGCAATACTTTCTTCATATCCAAAACAAAGAGGCATCCTCTTGTCTGTCTTTTTAGGAGTTATGGTTGATCACTTGGAATGTTTTGCAGCCGCAGCTAATTTTCCCAATAAAATATATTCTTTTAGTAGTAGTTGTGACTACTGACTGTTCAGTTAAAAAAGCAAGAATAACAAGGGAAAATAAAACAAAATGATTGCACACATTATTCTGTACCCCACTGAAAGAAGTATTTATTTTCAACTTCTATACCTCTGTACTCTTTAGCTTGCCAGTAGAATTGGACACAGTCATTTGAAGCTTAAAGTTCAGAGGGCGCTTCTTTAACAATTGATACTGCTCTTTAAGAAAACACTTTAGTTTGAACAGTTATGTTCTCTCATTCCTTTAAAAAAAAAAAAGAAAAAGTGAATGCCGTTTGAAAGCTCCTAAGGAAGAACACCAAAAGCCCTGCAGAAATCAAACTAGAAGGACCATCTTGACACATTGGGATTCATCAAGCAAACTTTATCAGATGTCAAGCCCTCAGGTAGTGCTTGGAACTATGTGCCAGGATGTTCTGCAACACCAGGTAAAAGTGTGCATGTGACCTAAACAGTGAAATGGTCCTAATGACCCTATATGAAAAACAGCTTAATCCATTGCCCATGCTGATGTTAGACATTACCTTTACACAAAAAGGGGAAAGAGATAAGAAAGGAAATACACAGGCTTAATAAGGAACAGATGTCATTTTCTCTCTAGTAGGAGCCTAGCATCAGGGAAATGTTTGAAAAATTGTTAAATCAACTGTTGTGGCAGCTGAACATCCTTGAGGTTAGCCAACGTGATCTAAGCCTTCACAATGTGATTTGAAGATCCCACAAAGCAACCAGGATTGGAAATTGCAGTCAGGGTGAAAACATAGCTTCTAGGTCTTTAAGTGCCAGGTAGAGATTGTTCTTTACAATTGCTTCCTGTGGAGGAGGAGTTGGAAACATGGGGATTGTGAAAGGAAGCTCTGTCAATCAAATTTTACAATTTATTTTTTCAATGGTTTATTTTCACCCCAAAGCAATGCAATTCACCTGAGTGGGAAAAGTGGTTGAAAACCTTTAGAAATGTCAAAGACCACTTCTGTACAAGAAAGGTAAGGAACATGTCTAGTGTGTGCCATTAGGCTGGTAGTCAAGACAGCATCAATACAAGGTAGATGATGGCATGGATGTTGCTTTTTTATTCTGGGTTTTTTTTCCAGCAGTAGGGCCCAAAAAGAGCCATCAGTGAGAAATACAGGTGGAGTAAAGACAGCCAGAATGATACACTATCAATGAATTAAAAAAAATAAAACTGTTCTAATTTTACAGACATGCTTAGATTTCTGAGTAGCATATTACATCTCCATAATGCCTTTAATTTCAAGTGCTCTGCAAACTGTGCACAGAAGAATCATGATACCCTCAGCTAAAGTCCAGCCAATTCCAGGGTCAGTGAGAGTAACTATTACAGAGCTTACAGAACCTTACTGAGGGTGCCTACAAATGTTCAGTGCAAGGACCAAAAAACCACTGTATATTCTCGGGTGGGAAGCAAAAATATGGTAATTATGGTCAGGAGGCAGAATACAGATAAAATAGAATGTAATCATGAAGCTTGTAATTTAGCCAGGATATTAGATTTAATATGTAGTGTTCAGACCACCCACTGTAGGAGAAGACCACGTTTGAGACCATCGAAGGAACCTGAAGGTGCACAAGTCCATGGGACCTAATGGGATTAATCTGCAGATCCCGAGGGAACTGGTGGATAAAGTTGCTAAGCACTATCATATATGAGAAGTTGTGGCAGTCCAGTGAAGTTTCCGCTGACCGGAAAAGGGGAAATATAACCCCCACTTTTAAAAAGGGAAAAAAGGAAGACCTGAGGAACCACAGGCCAGTCAGTCTCACCTCTGTGCTCAGCAAGATCATGGAGCAGATCCTCTTGGGAACTATGCTAAGGTACATGGAAAATAAGGAGGTGATTGGTAACAGCCAACATGGTTTCACTAAGGGTGAATCATGCCTGACAAATTTGGTGGCCTTCTACAACAGTGTTACAGCATTGGTGGATAAGGGAAGAGCAACTGATGCCATCTACCTAGACTTACGCAAAGCATGTGACACTATCCCACACAACATCATTGTCTCTAAATCAGAGAGACACGGATTTGACAAATGGACCACTTGGTGGCTAAGGAATTGGCTGGATGGCCACACTCAAAGAGTTGCAGCCAACAGCTTGATGTCCAAGTGGTGACCAGTGATGAGTGGAGTTCCTCAGGAGTCAGTATTCAGGCTGGTGCTGTTTAACATCTTTGTCAGCAACATGGACAGCGGGATTGAGTGCATCCTCAGCATGTTTGCCGACAACAGCAAATTGTGTGGTGCAGTCAACACACTGGAGGGAAGGGATGCCATCCAGAGGGACCTGGTCAGGCTTGAGAGGTGGGCCCATGCCAACCTCATGAAGTTCAACAAGGCCAAGTGCAAGGTCCTGCATGTGGGTCAGAGCAATTCCAGGCACATATACAGGCTGTGTGGAGAATGCACTGAAAGCAGCCCTGAGGAGAAGGATTTGGGGGGTGGGTGGATGAGAAGCTCAACATGAGCCAGCAATGTGCACTCACAGCCCAGAAAGCCAACTGCATCCTGGGCTGCATCAGAAGAAGCATGGCCAGCAAGTCAAGGGAAGTGATACTGCCCTTCTAGTCCATTCTCGTGAGAACCCACCTGCAGTACTGCATCCAGCTCTGGAGCCCACAACATATGACAGACATGGACCTGCTGGAGTGAGTCCAGAGGAGAACCATGAAGGTAAGCACCTCTCCTATGAAGACAGGCTGACACAGTTGGGGTTGTTCAGCTTGGAGAAGAGAAGGCTCTGAGTAGACCTTATAGTGGCCTTCCAGTACCTAAAGGGGGCCTAGAGGAAAGATGGGGAGGGGCTCTTTATCAGGGACCGTAGTGATAGTACAAGGGGTAATTGTTTTAAATGAAAATAGACAGATTTAGATTAGGTATTAGGAAGAAATTCTTTCCTCTGAGGGTGGTAAGACACAGGCCAGGTTGGATGGGGCTTTGAGCAACCTGGTCTAGTGAAAGGTGCTCCTGCCCATGGCAGGGGGATTGGAACTAGATGATCTTTAAAGGTCACTTCCAACTCTAACCATTCTATGATTCTGAGTCGTTTACTCTACTAGACTGAAAGCCCTGGCCAAGCTTTGTGTCCTCAGCATTCTGCAACATTCACCATAAATGTGAAAGACCGGAAAAGCATTTTCTGAGAAAACAAATGGTGAAGAAACCCAGTGATGTATAGAGATAAAAGTGAAACCCCAGGCACATTTATTCCTTTTACATCCTGCTGTTTGTAATGATACCCATGCATCCCTCCCATAGACTGCACTCCACTAGGCTGCTGCCGAAAAGGAGGAAGATTTACAACATTGCTCTGCAGAGCAATATCACAGGATAATTGTTGTTCCATTGGATTTGGGTTAAGTATTTACCAGCACTTTCAAACCACAGCCTGAACAGGAGTCTTGGCAGATGCACCCACTCTTAGTAATTCTTTTAACTAGCAAAAGAACGCCAGTGTGTGACACAAGGACTATGATTTCTCTTGCCGACCTCCCCTAACGGTCGGAAGAAATCTTCCTGGTTGTCTCCTCAGCTTTTCTGCTGCACTCTCTCCAAGCAGCATTTACACTTGACAGAAAACTGTGCTGTTACTACGCTCTCAAATTTTATCTTGCATAGCCAAAATGCTATGTTATGCCTATCTACAAATTTCAGCACAGTGCATTGCAGCATGTTCATAAAACAAAAGTTCATAGACACAAAGCCAACATTAATACGCAGCAGTTGAAAATGGATAATCTCAGTACACTGAATGCCAATGTTGTAAAACTGGGAGATATACTAAACTTAGATATGCTGTCATATTAAATGCAAAACCAATGTTACTTTAGTGGTGAAAGGGAGCACCGGAATTACCAAAAGTGTGTTCCTACTGTTACAGTGGGAATAATTACAGGGTATTGAATACATTATAGAGGGAATTTGAAGATGTGAAGCAATGATGTAACAAGGGAAGTGTTTCCATACAGTGTCTGCTCTTAATTCCTTCGGGTAACGGTGATAGAAAAAATAAAGAGGGTAAGAGACAGAGAAAGAACACTAAACTATTTCTAATCACCTTAAGTGTACATTAGAGAATCTGACTGCAACATTAGTGAAATTACACAGCATAGCTCAAATCAGAGGGACTGGATTTAATATACAGAAACCCTTTCATAGGCTGTACTGAGGATAATATGGTAAGGAACATTGGGCTGGAAATTTGCAGGGTGAAAAAATGCACACTGTACAGTCTCATTAAAAGTTTGAGAGCAGTTCATATTCTCAGTAACGAATCTTTCAAGGAGCTGCAGCAGCAAGACACAAACTAACATAGTCTTAAGCTGCTAGCAATTGCACAACAGTTTAAGTACAATACATGCCTGGCCAGGACACTGATTACTGTATTCATAGGCAGTCTGGGCAGCCTGTCTTGAAGACACGAAGACTAGTTTGTGACATAAATTATTAGAGAGCTCAATGATGATCGTTGACAAAACCAACCTAGAAGGAACAAAGCACTAGAAATTGCCCAAAGCACAATAGCTGAACAGAAAATAATGCTGACTTACACTGAAGTCCCAATGTTCAGACAGCCACTTGACAATCAGCAGTGTGTACCTACTTTCAAAGCATCTCAGAAATGAAGAAACATCTGGGAATGCAGAGGGATCTCCCTAAGGCCATATAGGAAAATGTGTGTTTGTGGGGAAGAAATGGGGAACGTGCAGCGGGGAGAATGTGTGTACGTATAATACAGACACATGCTGTAACTTAAATTCAGATTAAAGTCTTCGCTAGTCAGAAATTTAGCTATCCAGAAGAGGTGCACCATGGCATAGCTCAAACTAGGGAAACAGAGCATTTACTATGCCAAGTGACCAGCAAAATCTCAACAGATCAAGTCTGGCAAGGAGGATCCCCAAACTTGTCATCCCATCTCTCCACAGCTTTCACCTCTTTTCACAATTATCAACAGGAAGAGAAGCATCTGATTTTTCACTGCACAGATTAGAGGAGAGACACGTTAAAGGGTAAAGCACAAAAATAAATATGGGGAGAGAGGTATAGAATGATGGGCAACAGACAGGAGCAGAACATCAATGGAAGGAGAGTTTTGTAGGGAAAAGGAGGATTTACAAAGACAGGTGTTCAAAAGACCTAGAAGCTGTCACACAAGTAGAAAGAGGAGAAACACACAAAGAGCTGAGGAGGTGGCATTCATCTGGAGTAAAAGAGCTGGCAATGAGACATATAGCAGAGACATGGAGGGAAGAGAGAGACTGAAAGAGGAAGAAGTGTTTGCACACTTTTTCTGGAGGGTGAAGAAAGTTCATAAGCTTACATAGAGGTCTGTAGTAGAGGACCGAATGCTGAAACCCGCTCCTCCCTCCAATCCCTTGGTCCACAGCAATTGACTTTTAACACACATTATATGGCTGACCTGTTGCTGCAGTTTTAGGTGAAAGCTGTGAAATGAGGAGGAGAGTTGTTCGTTAAGATGGAGCAGTATTTTATACTGTGTAGGAGGGTGTTGATCTGGCATGATGCACTATGTAGTGTTTACATTTACAGGAGTGCCAATAGCATAGACAGATGCTTTGTAAAACAAACTACGAACATCTTAAAAGTCAAAGGTACGCGGATATGTCAACACAAGGCAAATACTACCCTTGTCTCTTCTAAGAGCAATAAACAGCCCATTCACACAGATCAAATGTGGTTAAGGCAAATAAAGCTAAACCAGGCCAAGATTAAGATTGACACTGTCTATTTAAGCACTTAAAGAAGAAATGCTGAGCTTCATTCTCAAAGCGCAGTGCTCACAACCTGGTCACTCCTCAGAACTGGAAGCCTGTATTTTTTGTTGAAAGAAGCCATTTATACAATACATGTCTGTATCTCTCAGCTGTCTGCCTATATCTTACCCCTTGGCTGGGACCACAGCCCATCTAGCACACAAGTAGTGAAGCTAACTTCCCTTTTTTCTGGCAATAAAACAAGTTGTAAGCTTTACTCTGCTAGGGTTCTTGCAGAGCTAATATGGACATCCTTAGCCCTCCAGAGCAGGTTATGAGTGACTACCATGACCAAACATAAAGCTGGCTAAAGGACAGCTGCTGAAACATATAGGCATGTAGGGTTAGTATCTAGCACACACCCTTATCAGAGGGTTAAAGATCCAGGAAGAATCCGGAGAGAGTTGCATATCCATCCTCTTGCCTATGCAGTGGGAGGGATCTCTATTGGGAGCATAAGGATAGCAGCCAGAGCTATGTGGCTTTTATCTGTCCTCTCTGTCTTAAGCTCTAGAACAGTTCATACAAAACAACAGAGGCTTTAAAATAGGTGGCACTACTGCTTGAGAAAGGAAATGATTTTTGCCTACGATCAGCCAGAACCCTTTTGTACATGGCTTGGGGAGGTGCCAGGGCCTGAACAGTCATCCACTATCTCCCACAGAAAGAAATGCCCTGAGCAACCGAGGTTGGGAAGATCACAGACAGGTAGGGAAGATCACAGCACGTCATCTCAAAAAGTACCAGCTAAGACAGATAATGCATCAATTTAACCAGGTGTTGTCAGATCAAATCAGAAACGCTGCTGCTACCCAGCTCAAGTTAATGTAGGTCAAGACACTCCATTCCTCTCTTCTATATAATCTCCCACACTTGTTATGTAGATAAATGCAAAACAAACAGCACACTAAAAATAGGCTGAAAAGCCAAAAAGATTACTCAGATTATGCTGTGAGCATGTAAAACAGCAGGAGAGAAACTGCTCCCAGATTTGGGAGACTGAGGTATATTCATGTTGTTTAAGATTATTTGGCCTGTTTGCAGGCTGCCATTTAATTGCTCTTAGCTGACTGGTTAGAGAGCAATGCCACGGTGTGTAATGTATTCACAATAAATATAGGTGCATGACCAAAGCCTTTCACTGGAATTTACAGAGGTGATAAAATGGGTCATACCAGAAATGCAGTGACCGAATCAAATTACCAGGCCTGTCTTGATAGAGCATGCACTCAGATACATATAAATTAAGTTGCTCTGTAACAAACCCTTTTTAAAACAGGCACAAGCTAAAAGCAGCGGGGGAAGCTTAACTGCAGTTGTGTTACACTGTTATCAATTAAAAGGTTTAAATCAAAAAAGATTAATTCTGATTTTTAATTAAAGATAGAGAATATTGTTATACCAGTTAAGGCACAGTGAAGGGAAATGGTGCAGACAAGAAAGTTGGATGGGAGGGTGTTTTTAATAAAGTAAATAATAAAAAAATACAACCTTCTGCCTCACACCTGCAGTGGAATCACCGTGAAATGACACCGGAGCTTTTGGTTTGCCAGAGTTAAGGACACATTTGCTCCACTCCTCATTTCCTCTCTATTGTGTGACTTGAGAAAATGTAGGAGAGAAAGAATTGCAAGTGCTGCAAATTAGAGCAGTGACTGATCGGGCTTATGACAATTTCTGCTACTTCGTAAATTGTCATTGCAAGCACTAGGTTACATTGCTTAAAAGTATATTCCAAAAATACTGGTATTTGGTAAGACACATTCTGCTGAACATTTTTGCTCTACAGCCTTCTCTTTTCCCGGAGTCGCTGTAGCAGCCCCTTTCCTGGGGTATTAACCCTCTTCAGGCAGAGTTTGGGAGGTTACTGACCAGCTGTGAGGTACTTCCCTTCAGCTGAGACACAGTGACTGGGCATGGGAAGCAACCAGTTTTATCTCAGTGCACAGGAAAACACTTCTACCTAAATCTTCTTCAATTATTTAAGGCCACCTTGCTGTGATTTGCACTGGAAGAGCCCAGACATGCTTATGATTTCCCTTATGAGAAGAGCAGTAATTCCCAGCTGAGGCTGCTATCTGCCCCAATATGCATTTTTGCATGATTTTACTTTTGGAGAAAAGGATGCTAAATCTTCTTCATCTGTAATGCAGGAAGATTAGGACAACTGGCTTGTTTTTAGGCAAGCTCAAGTGCAGTTCCTCAGCTGAAATTACTCCACCCAAACGATTTCATGATACCATTTGTTGTATGACATTAAGATCAGCGTGGCTAATGATGGAGGGCAGAGATGTTCTAGTGTCATTAAGTGTACTAAAATCTGTCAATTTTTATTTCTGGTCAGTAATTTCACCCATATATCATGAACTGCACTGGAAAACAAACATCTTTCATTGGAAAATGAATTGACTAAGGGGAAAACAGCCCAGGTGAGCTTCAAAATGGTGACTGGTGGCAGAAGCATTTCAGTAATGAAGAAGACCAGAGAAGTATTCTAAGACTATACAGGTAAAGAAACTGTAAAAAACTTTAAAGAGGAAAATAAGTAGTCTTATAGCTGCCTTCTGCAAAACACAAAATATTAGTGTTAGATTACAAAGCATTAAATGAAATTTAAATGCTTTTGATGCATGTAGCATAAAAAGAAAAAATAAGTTCAGAAACCAGAGTCAGGTAGGTGGTTTTGAAGTACCCTGTAAATAGCAGGAATAACCCAATGCGATATAACTGAGGTATTACCGTGGAAACCCACAACTTATGTCTCCATCTTAGCATATTATTTTTCAGTTAAACCAATTACACACAAATCCACTTTTGATGGTTATCAGGAGCTGGCAAAAATATTCCATAAAGGGATATAAAAGCTACATTCTAAAGTAAAAAAAACCCACCCACACTACATAATTTTGTCATTTATTTTCACGTAAACATCCCATGAATTTGAAATGCATAGCCTGGGCTGGAAGTTGACAGGTACCATCAAATTATGAGGTACTAAAATTTTTAATTCCTGATTTTTAATCAAATTTTCTACCCTAAACATCAAACAGATTTTATATCTAAAATACCATGTAAAAATGACACTCTTCCCTAGGAGATTTATTACTTCAGAGCACAAACACAAAATCTGATCCTGCAAATGCTCCAACACAAGTCACCACCCTGGTACAGGTTTGGTCTCAAATAACTTATCGGCATGAATCTAGTGACCAATGAGTCAGAAGTGGCAACAGCTGGCACTCCCACAATTTACACCACCTGAGCATTAATCTCAATCTCTGCAGCATAAGACCCACAAACATGGGTCCCTAACATCGCTGTTATTCACTGTTGATGATAGTAACAGCGGCAGACAGGTTTCAGTCAGAATCAGAGCCCTACTGAAAAGCCTTTTAGCACATTTAGAGCCTCTAATCCCATATATTAAGATAGCGATTTTTTTTACCATAAAATGTGGAAAAGGTAAGTAACTCCCCCAATATGGTATGACAGGCTAAGGGAAATACATGAAACTACCCTGCAGCAGGAAATAAGGGGGAAGATCAAATTTTGCCCACGTTAAATACACAACAGATTCATATTCTTTCAGTATTCATGATTTCAGAGTGGCCCCAGTCCATCTCATGAAAACAAGCCATCAGAGAACAGATTTAAACTAGAAACAACAAATCAGAATGCTCAAAAACAGAAGAACCCCTTTGAGGTCTAAAATAACACCTTTTCTATTCTTTCAAATGGCACAGTGAGAACAGCTTGTTGTTTGGGGGTATGGAGTGGGAGGCAGAGGATAAAACCAGCCTTGGCTTCACCAGTACCACTGCAACCCATCCCAAAATGAACAGATCTCAAACATGTATGCCCTCGTACGGTGCACTACACTGGCCACCAACAACCATGACCAATGGCCACACTGCAAGACACTGTTTCACTTGGTCTCTACTCTCATGCGTACAAACTTTTCAATATTTCAGGGTATCTCACCAGTACAAGTGCCAATTAAAAGAAATGAAGGCTAATTTGGTGGAAGAAAGTCTTTAAAGAACAATGCAGGGTGCCTTGAAGTCCTGTTCCCTGCTGTGCATTACCTTGCTCAGGACACGGGGCTCTGCTCCTCCTTTTCTCAGCACATAGCTCTCTTCATCTAACCTTCCTTCTCTTCATCTAACTTTCCTGTGACCACCGTTTTTTTTCACATTCTCCTCATATATGTGGAAAACAGTTTTATAATGACTGTATTCACAAAAACTGAAAATTGATGATTCAGCTGTAAAAGAGATGGTTGCAGAGATTTGTATCTTGGTATTCATCAATGCATCAGAGACCAGCAACAGAACCACTTGATGAAACCCTTCATAATGAATCTCAACAGAAAGAGACATTGTAACTACCACTGCCTTTGCCTCACTCACAATGGTATTGTAAAGGAGCATATTTTAACACAATATGTCTTTTTCAACACATTTCTCAGCAACAGCATTCATAAGCACAACGACGAGAAGACAGTAACATTTCAGATAGACAATCCAATTCCAATTTCAAGCCTCACAGGGTGCTATTACAAACAGCAGGGAAAAATTACAGAAGGTACTTTGGCACCTTTAACTTTTAATAGCCATTTTAATGTAGATGATCTTGACATAATTTTACTGCCTATTTGGTAATCTTATTTGGAAAATGGAATGAACACAAGATCATTCTGCAATATACAGTAACATTTTTATTTTTCAGTATCTGTTTTCCTGAGCATCATTCTAAGGGATCTTATCACAAATCAGTATACCCAGAATTGCTGGAATTTATTTGACTGTGTTGGCAGCTGGTGCTGATAGCTACAAATGTGAGTCACAGAACTGTAAATTAGAATATAGTGCATCAGTGGATTTCTTTAGGCAGAGACTTTTTAATAGCATCACAGAAGTGACTGCATTTATGGCTCAAGTGGTATCTTGAGCTTTTCTCCAGCTTAGCTTGTGAAGTCAGTTGAGTGGCAATGGGACTTCAGCAAATTTTCCCCTAAAATTTATGTCTATAAAAACCCACAAAAGAAACAAGAAAAAAAAAATTGTTTTTCGGAATACTCACTGGAACCCTTTTAGAATATAACCACCTAGGAAAGGAAGCTGTCATTTCTTACTAATGCCTCTTTCTTGGGGAAGGGAAAACAGAATAATCAAACCAAACTCCTCCACCAAGCACAGATCAATGGTATGTCCATACAGGCTAAGATCTTTATGAAGATTAACATAAATTCTTTTTGTCTGTATCCCTTAGCACTTCAGCATAGAGATGATGAAACTATAAATAAAACTTCTGTATACAGCTTTACCAATAAAAAGACATAGAACACGTAACAGAGCTTTAGCTAAAGTTGTAGCGCAAAATCCCCAGGATGATTTGACATCCCACACATTTATCTCTCTGCCTTCTGGAGATATCGATGGGCCAAATGGTATGTTTTATATTTACCAATGTTTTTGCCATGACAGCAGGACCTCAGAACTGGGCTTCCACAGGGTCTGTGTTTACATGTGCACTAGAAGCAAATTTTCTCTCATAAAGCTATTGAGAAAAACTTAATTAGAATGAATATCCTTTCCATGTATGCTAAAATAAACTCTCACACATTAGAAATCAGAAGGAAAAAGAAGTACGATATCTAGATCACACAAAACTGGAAAAAAAAAAAAGAAAATTAGTTTCAGTTGAAAATGAAAACAATGCTTAAAATTTACTAACAGATCATCAATAGGGAAAAAAAGGTTTCCCTTTTACAAAATTAGAATGTTACATTTCAGCCTCCAACTTAAAAAAAAAAAGTAACTTTTTAAGGAAATGGATTGAAAGAAATCTTATTCTGAAAAAGGAAAATATTTTATTTTAGAAAATGACAAAACTAAATATTTCAATTTTTGTTTGTTTTTAAATGACAAAATTAAAAAAAATGGCATTTGTGCCAAACAAAGCTCTGCTCCATTTCCTCTGTTACATATTTCAGGTTGTCCAATTGTTTCTACATTTACATTTATTAAAATATGTGCTAACAGTCTGTATTACCAGCAGCACCCTCTTCTATGAATGCACAGAGAATTAGCTCGGATGCATCATTATACAGCACAGTAATTCTGCCTAATCCTTTCCAAAAACCTTGAAAAAAAAAACACAAGACAAAAAAAGAAAAAAGTGAATCGATTTTACTTTCTCAGTGAAAAGAAAAATCACATCATTACATTCACTGTCATTAATCAGTTTTTTTAAAAATTGTATGTTTTGAAGCTTGAGAGATAGTTTGAATGTAAGAGCAGTGACCTAACTATTGACATACAGATAAACCTGCTAGAAGTGTGAGTCAATGTTATGTTATATCCTCTACATGCATCCTAATGTAGGCACAATGCCAAGGCATAGAAAACTAACTCAGGTACTTCCTTGGGTATTCAGGCTGCCTTGGCTGTCCTGTTCCTATGGGATGGATTACCAGAATCACCCTATGGAAAAGCACATACACAACAGAGTCCAATCTGCTACCCAGGGCAGACAGAGCTAAAGTCAGTGTAAATATTTGTTAGATGCCTCTGCAGCAGTGACTGGACTAGTTTATATTAGACCTCTGAGTTCCAGAAAAAAAGATGTAAATTCTGAATGCAGGAACCAGTATAATTCTTTTCAACAAGATCACAGACATATAAAAAAGCAGGAATAAGTGTATCCCTGCTATTTTTCAAGTCATTACTCCATCTGGAAGAAGGATGGCATACCTAGTGGTACTGAAGATGGGGAAGAAATTCGGTATAAATAAACATTTGGCAATTTGGAGATAACAAAGATAATAAATGGTATATTATATTCAGAACACTAAGATTTAAGGAAAATAGAATTTTATCACACATCAGTAAGATGTCTTTAACCTAAGAAAATGCTAACATAAATAAAGGCTGCCTGAAACGTAACACTCTAGAGGTGGTAGATATTTAAATTGTGTTTTCAGCTAATTTCTCAAATTTTAAGAGTAAATTTCTCCTCTTATTCAAGCTATGTGATCATTTTGGTCTACATTTGGTCTACATCATTTTGGTCCAAGAGCTCTGGCTCTTTTTTTTTTTTTATTCAATAAAAAAAAAAATGAAAGTGATCATTATTAGAGCCTGCTGAAAGCAAGTAAATCCAAGACAAGGTCAAAGAAATGTTCTTCTGTCCCAAGGGCACCACTGGGAACACAGTGGTGAGAATTCTGAACCACTTCCCTGTCCTCTCTGTGCCTGTTTACAAATGATAAAAAAAGATTTCTCAGTCGCTCACACACTCACAGAAATCACACCAGTCAATCCATCAGTGATAAAGCCCTTAATACTGTCACACCGGACTCAGTTATTATACACTTAGCCTCTGTTTCTCACGCTTTGTAAAAGAGAGAAAGAAAGATGGATAAAATTATAGATATAATGCAAAAAGAGAACCCAAAGCTGCTGAAGTTCTGCTAAAAGGCTGTCCTTTGAGAATCAAAGTGTATAACTTTGTAATTAGACTTTGGATGAGAAGACTACCATGTCTTAGTCTATTGTTGTTCTTATCAGTGGTCTCTAGAGACTGTGGACAACATCCAGTAATGATTGCGGAATTTGATCATGTTTCTAAATTAATTGCGCTTTGGCCTGCTGGGAGTATGCAGTCATATCCAGGAGAGAGGAAGGGAATAATACTGTATCGTGCCAAATAACCCCAAATAGTCATTGTACTCAGCCTAGGCTGTGATCTAAATCAACTCAATTTACATAATCAAGTTGAACATATTAATTTACATAATCAGTCTAAGTACAGTAAAGGTATGTAACTACAGCACAAATGTATTTCTTATTCAGAATTCGCAGTCTACTAGCTGTATTCAAATGACCTGAGGTTTTTAAAATTTCTCCACAGTGTCAACATAGCAAAGAAAAGAATTTATTTTGCTGAATAAAGTGGGGTTGGGAGCATGATTTAAGAGAATCAAGCATTCCAATTTTTACTTTCTATTTGTTTAATATTCCTTTGTGTCTGATCAGACAGTGCCTAATGAATACCCACCTCAGCATCTCTGACCAGGATTCTCACAAGCAGTAAGCTGCTGTCGAAACCCCAAACAAAAAACCCGATTAATATTACAGTACTTCAAGTAAAAAAATAAGAAAGTACTGAGCCAGTTGAATGTTTATACCCATCAAAGTCTTACAGATTTCTAACTAAAGGACAAACTGTTTTTTAAGAAAGTGAGAAAGCCATGGATTGGTGTTTAGCAGAATGCGTCCTTTAGAACTCTTGAAGATACTGTAACCTTGTGATCTAAAAAGCCACCCAAAAATGTCATCAATATTCAAACAAGCCACTACAGCTGGGTGTCCTCAGTCGAAGATGATGACCGTAGGACACAGGACTGGCTCAGATACAGGATGCGCCTGGCCAAGGGCTGCTCTGCCCAAGGAGATGGAAGGCAGAACAGAGTGAAGAGAAACCTGGGCTTCTTATCAGCCACTATGGAGCTCTGGCACAGCTGCCATCTACCTCCTGTGTTTGGACTTTGCACCCAACACTGATCTGTGCATTTCACTTGCAATTCTTATAATTCTTGGGTAAGGGCACTTCTACCTTTGCACACTGACTCACCCTTGGTTGAAGAAATCCAGTGCAGACGCATCATCTTCCCCAGAGTCTCACAGTTCCCTTCATCCTGTAAACACAACTGCCTCTGCCGCAGTGCTTATGCCATTTTGATGCTTGAGAAGCACCAGGACTAGCTTTACCTGGGCTCCCTACTACAAGTTCTCACCAAAGACGCCCAGTGCTGAACAGATAAACTCAATTTATTCCAAGTACTACTTCAGAGAAGCCCTCAAATTCTTCCTTTGGCAGCCGTGCCTCCTCTTGCCAAGCACGAGCCCATGCTAGAGCAGCTGCTTGGGCATTTGCACATCAGCTGTCTGTGCCACGTGTCCAGCCCGGGGCATCTGAGCCCTCGCAATCGGCGCCTTGTCACTCAGAGCAAATACTGCACTTCTGGGCTCCTTCCCATGTTAGCTGCAGGGCACCCCAGGAGATGGTAAAAATTGATTACACTTCAAGTAATTTCTGGAAGAAACACTGCTGTTTAAAATCTGAGTCCTTCCATTCTGCAATTGTTTCATTAGGGAAAAAAAACACAACCCACAACAGAAACAAACCCAAAAAGAAATCTGCATCCCCACAAATAAAAACTGATTCACTTACAGAGCTTCTAACATTTCCATTCTGGCACTGCCTTTGAAAGCCAGTTTGAAACAACCCCTGCCTACCAAATTGCAGAGGAATTATTCTCAATTACAGCCCTCCGTCTGCTAAAAAGTATAGTCACTGATCAGTGCTGACCTCTCCTGTGACAGGTCAAACAGATGAAAAATTCTGACAGCCGCTCAGTTTTGAAGCTCCAGGGAGAGGGAGACAGAGAAAGAAGGAAAGAGATAAGGTTCCTTTGCTCAATTTGATTTCAGCCTTTTTTTTTTGTTATTAGTAAAACCGCATTTGCTTTCTCTCTGCTGAATAAATTGCACATGGCAATGCAATTTTCTTTAAAGTCATTAGCTTAATGTTTTAATTTTGGTATCATTTGTGGAAATCTTCACACAATCAATCACTTCAGCTTTTGTTTCCTAGTTCTGGACAGTTTTGCTGAGCAGCACAACTTTGCTCCTCTCTCTTTTCCAGTGCCTATGTAACTAGGTTGCATGTAAATCTGACAGGATTCAGCAATATCACACGACTGGGAGAGACCTATTGCTGGGGACACCTTGCCAAGCTACACAGTAATCACTGAAAACACTGTTTCGAAGCAAATTTGGGTTAATTGAATTTAACTGTAGGAAGAGAGCTTTTCTTTAAAAAGTATCTGACATTTACCTGTGACTATTCCCTCCAAGAAAAGTGTTTCTGTGAAGGGAAGAGACACTGACCTAATGAAAGGTAAACACAAAACAGTCTCACTTAAGACTTACTTAGCAAAGTCTATATACTCCTGCATCCGCAAGGTAGAGCTGTTAATTAGGAGTGGGAACTATTTATATAGCTGGGCTGCAACTTCTAAGGATTTAAAAAAGATCAAAAGGACCAAAGAAAGAACTGTCCCCTCAGGAACACTTCTAACCCACATCTAGGTCAGCTCATGACTGATCCTTCAGCTATACCAGATGTGTTTTATTAGAGAATACTGTGTTCTGCCCCCAAAAGAAATGCAGTTACTTAATCTCACTGGAAAGAGTACAATCCAGCTAGTGCAGCCTGGGCAGGCCAAAGGAAACAGGAAAGCAACATTTTGACATTTTGCTTATGAATGACAGCAAAAGTCTTAGAGAAAATGCTGATATTCATATTCATCTGCTACTCTGCTATTTTTTCCACAAATAAACAGGAAAGAGAGGTCTAGAGCTGTCAAATAGTTGCTCCTTGAGATCACTGGCTAAACAGGGAAAAAAGAAAAACAAACAGAAAACCTGTAACTTCAAAATAAGCCAAAATGTAAAAAAAAGATATTTTTTTTTTTTAATTAAAACAAAACAAAACAGCCAAACCATCTGACAGGACACTAATTTTTTTATTCCAGATTAACCAGAACCATCCCTTCAATCTATAATAAATGATTTCCAGGTTGAGATGCTGCATGTGTGATGGTAGAGCTTGCTTAATTAAATCAGACTGATTTCAGAAGAAAATGTTATTCTGGAACAAAAATCCAAACGATTTATTTTTAACATGTCAAATCTAAGGAATATTTTCCTACAGCTGTGCATGCCAACCACAGAAACATTTTTTTCATTGACTGTTTTTAGTAGCAGATAAGTTATTTGTGTGAAAAAAAGAAAACAGAAATTCAGTTGCCTGAGTATCTTTGCTTAAGGTGACAACAAACTGTTTTGTTGTAGCTTTTGTCTCTTAATTCATTATGGGACAAACTTCTGGGTTTTGTTATGCTCAGCTTTAAATATGAGCAACCCCACCAGCCTGATGGGACAATTCCAACCAGAGAAGCTGACCCTCTAGTTTCCATTCCTGTAAGTTTTCTGCCTTATTCTGTAAGCTGAAGAAGCTCATTAGCACGCACGCATTTTCTCTTCATGACAACGCTTACACCCAGTAGACACAGCATCTCTCAGCCTTCTTTTTGATTAAATGACCAGGTTGAACAATGGCTTCTCCACTCTTTGTCATTTTCTCCGTTTCTTGACTCATTGTTATTGTTCTTTTCTGCAGTCTCACTGTTTCATCATCCTGTGAGCACCAGAGCTGAGCACAGTACTGTAGCACCAGGCTCATTGATGCGATGCGTGAGAAAGTGAAAGCCTTTGGAAAAGATCATATCATCAGCTCCACTGTGAGCAGAAGACTGCTTCAAAATCATCAAAACAAAAAGTGCTATAGTCATGCAAAATGCTGTTAAGTCCCTTGCAATTAACAGGTTGTTAATATTTTCAAACTCTTAAATTCTAGATATCTATTTCCCAACACACTGATTTTTCAAAAATGCCCGTTACACTTTGCAGTGAAATGATATGTAGGAATAGGAGAAATCCCGAGGCAGGTTTCCAGCACAGTAGTACCCAGGCTGACAAAGCGCTGGTAATGTGATTCAGCCCTGGCAATTCAGCAGGTGATTGCTCCCCCATGCCCCCTGAGATATTACAGATGTAGGATCTCACTGCAAAGAAAGGTGGGTATTGCACAGTCGTTCTGGGTACCAAGATTTGGCACAAAAAAATGGGACCTGAAGACTTCTTGTTCTTAATTGCTACGGTAATTTGTATAATCTCAGGGATGGGGATCTTGGCACTGTAGGTGATTTCCAATTACATTTTGACCACAACTCCTTACAGACTTTATTTTCTTATATAAAAGGTGGTGTTTTTTTCCAGCTCTTACATATTACTGGGAACTGTTAAAAGATTTCCATCTTTTCCCCTAGAAAGGATGAGCAAAACAACTACTGTAAAACCTCTGGCCTGCCCTATACCCCGCCTTCATCTGTCAGCTGTCTTGACTAAAACAAGCAGAAAATGACCCGTGTTTCACCCAGTCCTTGAGAACAAAAGACCCCACAATAATTAGCTTGATTATAATTGCAATTTTAATAATCTGACAAGAGACATAGCTCAGAAGATACTCTGGAGAGCTTTATCAATTAAACTCACCTCCTCAGTTACTATTGCTACTCATACAAGTTCTACAGCATTTTTTAGCTTTGCTATCTTGGGTGGCAATAAATATACTTTTATGACTTTCCAGATGTTAGTGTACAAAGTCTCTTTCATTATTCATGCTCCATAAACCCATACGAAGAGCTGGGCACAGATCAAGCACATGGGAAACCTAATTCCAACTATCTCACCATATTTTAGAAGTAATTTAGCAACAGCATGCTCAGTGCCCTTATTTATGAAGGTGATCTGCTTTAGAAATATATAAAGCCTCTACTTGTCCTTTTACAGAAGTTTTTCAGTACTGAAGCTTCTAACATATCATGATAGCATAAGTCAAGCAAACAGTCAGCAAGGGATAATGCCTGTATACAGCAAAGGGTCTGATTTAACTGACAATCTCTGTGTTGAAAGTAAAATTTCCCAAGGAGGGTAGGCATAGAAGTCGACCTGAAGGTTCATCTATCACGACTTTGTGTTGTTAAACATGAAGGAGTCGAAGACTTAGAGTCCAAGAAGAGTCATGCAACTATGGCTGCAGTTCTCTCTTTTTAACACAGGATGTGTAAAAGTTTATGTTGCATTTTAGCAGACTGGAGATCTTAGTTTAAGCCAGTTCTTAGCTACCTGGTTGACCACATTACATCATGGGCCTTCAAAATGGAACATTAGGTTTTTGTTAGTCAAAGAACACGACCAAAAGATCTATTTTATATTGACGTTGGCAAAGACTGAAATACTTCCCAAGAAACATGTTAGCAGCACGGTCTCCTTTCTGCAGGTGTGTCCCAGCCTCTGGGATCAGAAATCCCCAAACCACTAGGAAGCAGCAAGCAGAACAGCAGAGATATCTTCAAACCAGTCTCCCTCCCATTAAAAGGTCTCAGTGAAGAGCAACATCCCAAATTACTCTGATACCTCCCTTACGAGTAATACATACGAAGGCAGAGGGATAAGTCATAGTCATAAGTGATACAGGGCATGCAAACTGCCCAGTGAAGCACTGATGCTCTGAGAGTGCCAGCAACTTCTGAAGGCAAGGACTAGGACTACACCAAACCTGTGAGCATCCACAGGATGAGGTTTACCTGTTAGTTTTCTCACTCTGGAAGATGCTGCTAAGGAAACCAGAGGGCACAAGACCTTTGGTAGACTTAGAAATCTGTGAGCTCTAGTGGCAAAATATCCCTTCTTGCTTCACGAAAGGTGGGAGCAACAGTAACATGTTTCGGAAATTCCTCCAGCTTAATTCATAATCTGTGTTTCCCTCTGTGCAGAAATAAAGAGTGCAGGGAGTATTCTGCCATAAGTAGCACAAAATGAACCGAAATCCTATACCACATGTATCAGTATGTAGGTGGATGCTACCTTTTTTGATGCATAGTGTTTCATTGCCAAGAGATCAGTTAGAACATATGTATCAAATCATCACTTTCACAGAGCCAACTGTGAAGAAAAAAAGAAATTTTGTTCTCATTCCTCTAGGGCACACAACCAGAACAAAATAATTGCAACCCTTTTCCTGTACTAAGCGCTCTTCCAACCCACTCCTCACCCACAGCTTGGATAGTACAGCTCAAATGAGTGCGTCCCTCAACTTTCTGGACCCAGAAACTCAAAGGAGCAATTCCACAGCCACTGCCAGTGTGAGCTCTGACTCTTGGTCCTCAGCTTGATGAGCTTATAGAGATGAATTCACGGTTTCTCTCCTCTCTCTATTGCTGACATAACCGCTACCCCATGCAAAGGAAATTAGATCAGGCTCTCTGGGACACACCATCACGTTCTGCACATTCTGTGAAAGTGTAACAAGGTCACTCATACACGGCAGGCAGGGCTGCCTGGAGCAGAGGGCTAGATTTGCACCAACAAACTAAAAATCCTAATGTTAAACGAAAGAACTCACTTTGCCTTTTAAACTAAACCAAGGCAAATCGGCTTTAATTTACCCCAGATATCATTCTAGCTTGCAATACTCAGATACAGTAGCACTAAACATCCTACTGTCTTCTGACCACTTCATGTTAAACTAGAATTCTGTAGAAATGAAAATGATAAGCATAGAGCTAAGAAAGACTAAAAGGTTTAGATAATTTCAAGGGGTTTTGTTATTCTGAAAACCAGCCAACTACATTTATGACATATAGGAATTTCTTAATTGATTCACTGAAATTAGGATCAAAACAAAAGTTTAAGGAACTCTTGAAGAACCATGAAATGATTGTACATCCACATTTCTCATCTATAAACTCAGTTCTGTTATTAGGAAATCTTGCCTGCCTTTCCTGATGATGGATATAACAAACATATAATTTGCCTCAGAGGCAAAGCAGAAATTAAAAATGCATTAATTCACACAAACTGAGATCTGGGATACAGCCATTTTGTTTTGTTCTATTATTAAGAAAAGAAAGTTTAAACAAGATGAAAATTTAGTATGAAACATAATCCTGAAACTCCTAGGGTCCACTACAATGCTTGGACAAAAATACGTTTTATCCAAAGTATGGCACCAGCTTCTATCAAAAAATTATATGTTCAGTCACAAATGGTTATTGTAAAATCTTTATTAACCTAAGTGCATATAAAAATTGTGAATTCTTAATACAAAGCAGTATTTGACTTTTAAATTTCATTTTAAGCTTGCCCTGTTCACTTGGAATGTGATTACAGAGTAAATTAAAAAGTAATCACATGTGAATTACATTTCCTCATGAATGTAATGACTTCAGGAGACTGATTAATGTTAAGCAGTGCCTGTCCTACCTCATGCATACCTTCCCAGGTGAGATGTGCAAGATAGCTGTCGTGAGTTGATTTAATTTCCTTTCTCTGGTAGTCCAGTGAGAAATGCTGAACAGAAACCAATTCAGTGCGTTCATTAGATCTGTATATGTTCGCTTCTTTTGTCCATCCAAGCACCATCTGCAAAATGCTATCAGTGTCAGCTTATGATTGTGAGCAAGACCCAAGAGACTCAGCTCATCCTGTACACTGTATTCTAGCCAGGAAAACTCTTTACATTTAGATAGAACAACTCAGCTGGTGCATACAGCGAGAGATACATATGTGTCAGCATATTAAAGGCTGATGAAAAAGAATACCTTGTCAATAAACTAGGAAATAGCCCTGTCTACGAATAAACACACACACAAATATACATACACATAATAAAAAAAAGCTGTGCATAACTCAAAATATGCCTTTTTTTGGGGGGGGGGGGAATATTTTTTTACTTTTATGTAAATATTACATTTAAACCCACAATATTACAGAAATAATTTATCTATGAGCAAAACACATGCCACACAATTCTGTCCCTAACACAATATTCACTCAAGGGCCCAGTTCAAACTTGGTTTCCCAAGTATTACCTTTAATTTAAATAAGAACCAGAAGGAACATCAACCTTATCCTCAGTTTGTTCCAGTCCAGTCTCCTTATACCTCCTCCTCCTCTTTCCCAGGGAAAGACTCATATCCCTCTTTCATTCCTGACTTTAATAATAAACAGGAATGTGCTTAATGTCATGGCTCAAGTGAGTCACAAGAAATACATCTGCCTTTCTGCACAAGTTTGTATCTTTCTATAGATGGTTTCTATTCAGATAACTGTATTCCTGGACCCTTTGAAAGCAAAATATTCCATAAGATACAGAAAATCAGAAGAGTGTTTAATGCTCATGAGAATAAGAGGTAAATGCAGAAAGCTCTCTGATGACAGGAAAGGAAGATGTCACCAAAGGAACCAACCCTACATGACCCACCACTGGTCTCAGCGATACTGAGGTCTTTCCAGTCCTAGACATCTTGATGGGCAATAGTATGAAAGACTTTGTGAGACGAATATATGGAGACCAGCATTTACAAAGCAAACCTCTCACTTCGTTTTTACCCAGACAGAAAAAATTATTTAAAAAGCATAGACCCAGCAATGATTTCAGACCAACCTAACAGAAGGTAAAAGGCAAAAGTATTAATTTTACAGCTTAATTCAGCCTTGTAAATACTAAACACAAAAGCATGGTCTAATTGTTCCAGAGCACAGTTCATTTCTGCTGGCAAGAGGACCGTTTTGAATTCTAAGTGTGCTTTTCAGTGGCAGCATGACAATAAATTCCGGCATCTTAACAAGGCTTTTTACAATTATATATACATATGTGTATATATTCCTTTTCATTACATTGTGTTGTCACTTTCTATTATTGTTTCATCCTCAGCAGTACGGCTTTGTTTCTTATTGATTTTCGTCCCCATCCCAAACCCTCTCCATCTCCTCCTGGCAGTGCTCCTAACACAACGCAGCCCAGCACTTCTTCTCCTTTTACTGTCCTGGTTGGGTCCCAAGTGGAGCCATCCTCTCACAGCCTCATTTGTTGGCTGGCTCTGCAGCACCACGTTCTCTTCCAGCATCCAGCTGTGTCCAAACAGGTCACATTTTGGACTTCTGAGACAGCAACTGCCCTATTTAAAACTCTGTCTTTATTTTGAAGCAGTAACAAATTAAAACTCTGCAAACTGGCCTAGAAATCCCTACAAGTAATCAATTTATAATCTACTTTTCTATGTGAAAGTTCAAAATATCTAAAACATCTGCTTAAAAAGAAAAGGTCACCTGTAACAAGAGACAACATCATTATGTGACTATTAATACACCTATTTTCTCAAAGGGGAGCCTTTACATGTTGTGTAATGTCATGGTCATTTTCCAGCCCATGAGATTATTGCTTTAAACTTTCCTCTTGACAGCCAGTACTACACTTTCCCTTCCTAAGGAAAGGTGCACAATCATAAGACACCATTTTTCACATAGCATATGATGGTGCTCTCCTCCTATCTGCTTCTTTTTTATTTCCTTGGACGTTATGGATCTTAAGAGACTATTCATAGACAGCAAGAGATACTACTGTCCCAACTATCATTCTGACTCTTAAATAATGTAACTGGAAATTAATTAGCATTAATTCACTTGTTCAGAGTTGTACAGGAGATGTTGTTTACAAACAGCAGCCATGGTTGACTGATTACAGATTGGTAATTAATTTAGAAAAAGGATATTGTAAAATAAGAATCCAATATAATCTCAGCAGGTGTCACTGTAGTCAGAAGAACATATCGGAGCAAGAATGCTGAACATTGCACTGGCATCACCTGCCCTGCACAAAGGAAAGCTTATTTCTATTTACCTGGCCTCTTCCAGTTGTAAACATATTTGTAATCACAAATATTCAATTCAGAGCTTGACTTAAGTTAGTTGTTTACTGGAATAAAGATTCAGAGTGCAAGCACAGTATTTCTCTTCCCAGAATGAGAATCCTACAGCACACACTGCTTGTAATGAGTATTACCATTGAGACATTTTTTTCTGCAAAACATGTTTCCTGAATTATAAATGAAAATAAAATGAAACATCTAGCTTGGCACAGGTTACTTCAGTATACACCTACTGCCATTTTTCAGGGCAGGATATTTTCAGAAGCAATGCAGGGAAGGGGACAGGATGTCAGTGTGGATGTCAGGATGCCTGAGTCTATTTGAGCTCCGCCATTCATGTGCCATACCTTTTTCCAAATGACATCTTACCTCCGTGCCCCATTCTCCTCCCATACTTGCTTCTTATATTTAGTTAGTTTCCAGTCTCTTCTAAATCACTTACTTCGTGTTTGTGCAGCATGTAACTCAGTGGAGTTCCAGCTTTCATTTGGACCAAAAGGAGTGCAGCTATGGCTCTGATGGAGGGGGTGATGCACGTGTGCTGTGCCAAATTGTACCCATGCTGGCACTGCACTTTTGTGCAACACCCTGTCTTCCCCTTTGCAGCCAGTAAGCTTGACACTGCCTAGTTCAGAGAATGTAGTTCCGTTCAATCCTATTTCTTACTGACCTATTGTTTCTCCTTCCTCATACTTTATATGATGTTCATAAAGCAAAAAAAAAACAAACAAAAACCACCAACCCAAAACTTGATAAGCTTAGCATTCCTCTGCTACCAGCACTTTATACACAAAATATAAAACAACTAGGAGTTTAATATTAACTGATGTGGCATAGCTGTGAGAGAGATATGGCAGCTAAGGGCAGTGCCCCTACAAACTTTTTCAGCCATATAATATATTTCCTGTGTTATAAGTTATGTACTGCAAAACTGCTAGTACAATGAGCCACCGAACTATGCCACTTAAGAAATCATAAGGCAGCCTGGGGAAAGCTTTAAGAATAGAAAGCTGAAATTTGATCATGTGTTCTACTGACTATTTGCTATCTATTTTTGAAAGGGACCTAACAAGAGATAGGATTTTAAAATACATATTTAAACAGGACATATTTCTGGAGCCATGTAAGGCAGTGGCACAAAGAAAGGAGAAAAAAACCAAAACAGCTCACCTAAGGGTGCCACCACCTTTCTGAGTTACAACATAGCATAAGCATTTCTAATAAATAACTTCTCCAGCTTAGCTGCTATTACTGGCTTCACACTGAAGATCTGTCCAGCTCCCAGCAATATCCAGTGCAGGCAGCTACTCATGCCCTAGAAAAAACACAGTTGAGCTACAGAGTGAATTCGGTTCCTGATAGGTTTTTTTTTCTTCCTAACAGCTTCTAAAAAATCCCATTCCTGGTGTTTTTTTCCTTGACAGCTTGGAAACTCAGATTCAGGGCCAAAAGGGTGAAGAGACAGTGCTCCAGCTGTTTCCATGGATTTGCAGCTTGGCATACCAGAAGAAAATTTAGCCCAGAGAGACTTTCTGAGGAAGCTGAAGCAGCTGAAGGGAATCAGTATCTCCTCAACAAAACCATTGTATTTTTATGGAGCTCCACAATACTGCACATATGGCTGTAACATGGCAGTGTGGCAAAACCAAGGTAAGTTTGAAAAGCCCTCAATGGACGGGCAAAACTGTTCATCTAAACACCCTTCACTTTGGAAAGCTTTTTTGACTGTCACCAAAGGAAAACAAGAAACCACCACATCTTTAACTGCCTATGCTCATCATGTAGAAAAACAAATTTATTAAGCAGACAACATACAGAAAGAAAAAAAAGAAGAACAAAAAAAACCCCGAAAAACCCAGTATACCTTTTAAAACTAAGAACACTCATTTGGGATGCAGAAAACCCAACTTCAAATCCCTACACTGCTTCTTTCAGTGGCTTGAATCTGGTTCATGCCAAATGAACGCCCTAAGCACTTAGTAACTTTGAAGTGCATAAGGTTACTTGCTCTCTGTTTTGTAAAACCTTTCAAAAGATCTTTTTATTCCAGTGAAAATGAAGCTGATTTCACAGTATCATGTTTTTGTGCACCTTGGAATTGGTGTCTTCTAGCCAGCCATATTAGCATTCTTCAAGTTTTCATTCAAAAATAAGTGAAATTGCCTTCAATCTTCACAAAAACCTTGAAGGCAATTTAGGATTAATCTTCTCAAAAGCCTTGATCTAAAATGTTCAAATATGGATGGCTTCATTAAGGTGTTAAGTAAATATTTCTTTAACAACTGATTTTGTCTCAGCATTCTGCCTTTACCTCCTATTGTAAGAAGTCGAGCTAATACAGAAAACCAAGGATTTTCAACAAGGACATGAAAGCCTGCTGTTATTCTGACTGGCCTTGGAGTCCCATTGTCTCATAAAGACAGCAGTTAAATCCCCAGTAGTTACAACTGAAGAAATAGTCTATTTAATGTTTTTGTATTTTTTTCTGACTTTTGCAGCTAGGCCTCTTGCTACATTAATGCTAAATTTAGGGCAGCTATGAAAGACACAATAGTAATTGCTTCAAGTGGCACCACAACCTTTAGGCATCATTAAGAAGTCCAGCTAGCTTTTTGAAGGTAACAATTATAACCTTACACTATGTAATTTTAAGAAAATTAGCTGAAATGCCAATTCACGTCTTGTGTTCTTTGTCTTACTAATACAATAAATAAAATATACGCCACTACTAAGAGTATTAAGAAGTACATTTCCTTTTTGACAGAGATATAAAACTGTCATTAATATGTTATAAGAGAAGATTATAGTCCTAAATGTAGCTATCCTTTCCACTTCTGACATGTCAAATTAATCTTTGCTTACACCATTACATGAACTAGGCACAGGATGAAAATACATGCCTCTGTAAAAACACGCTGCAAGACCTCTGCAATACTCAATTTCCATTGTAAGTGCTAAGTGAGAACATGGACCTCATCGCTGCTATGAATCTTATGTGAAAGAATCAGATATTTCTATGACCACTAACAATTTATCCTCCTAAAACTGCTAGCAAGATGGACAGAGCAGTACAAGCATTACCTGCATTGGTTGAATTTTATCTACCAAGGACAAATTACGTATATAGAATATATGATGTATATTTATGTTCAGAGTTGTTCATTTATGATCCAGATGAAAAACCCACATGGTTAATAATCACACAGAACCTGAACTGCCTTACAAGCCACACAGCAGATTATAAACCAATTTGACTGCTCGTGACATAGACCTAATCTTCACTTCTCCATGAGAAATTCTTCAAAATGGGACTGTCTAATTTTAAGATTAAAAATGAAATAAAGGCCAAGATTAATAACATTCACACTGTTTAAACAAAGATTGCCAGCTGACATCTTTTAGGGAAAGGACCCAAATTAGTTCTGTCAGCTTCCCTTTATACAATTATGAGTTATAGTGATAAGAGGGGCAACAGTCATGTTTTAAAAGTCGACTGCAGAGGTGTTGAGAGGATCTGAGCAGAACAGTATAGTAGAGGCTCCAAAGGAAAACAAATACAGAGACTACTCATCACAATTAATTCCCGGAGCTTCCAGCCATGGCCATGTAACCTCAGTTCTTTTGTTGATACACTGTAAATTACAGGGATTCAGGAAGCAAGTAAAGGAAGATGAAGTGAGAACGCTTGATCACCAAAAGTTGGAAACAACTGCATTGCTCCATTAGGCCTTGTTTAGCACAAGAAGTTCAGACTGTTCTGGTTGTGCATTGATTGGTAGCTAGAGGAGAGTAAGTGAGAATGCACTTACAGAAAAGCATAGGAGTGTGCTATCTATATATACCTACATGTATATCAATACTCACTCATGTGCACATGCACTACAGCTGTTAAAATTATGCATTCCAAGAGTATAGATTCCATCTGATCAATCATTCAAAATGTATTTACCTTTAATCTGTATAAAGGACATGATGAGAAAGCCAAGTATGTCACTGTGAAGATGTGATAAGCCAAAGGAATTCAGAGTGCTTTGGGCAAAACCCCAACCTTATTAAGCATTTTAATCACATTTTTATAGGGGTGGTCAGATAAATGTATGCCATTTCTGGAAACCTAACAAATTTTTTTTGATGGCTTGCCAAGCGTGAAGTGAGCCAAGGGTGCCCTGGAATCACCCAACTTTATTTGCAAACTCACTTTTTAAAATTAGATATTAGCCTGGAGTGAAAGTCAAAATCTGAAAGGGTAGCACAGCAACCTATTAAAACCTACTAAGTCTATTTAAATAAGATGTTATCTAAAGTAGTAAGAGCACAGCAACTACGATCTTTACTTAGAGAACATCTTTCAACTTGAACCACTGTAGGCCTTTCTCAGTTGGTCCTCTTCAGGCATTTCAAAGTGCCTTGAAAACTGAAATAGTCAAAAAAACTAGTTTAAAAAAAAAAAAAAAAAAGAAAAAAAAGAGGGCTTCCTTAGAAACTGAGCAGCAAAAGCCAGCCATAAAACTACCTGCCAGACAGCCCACCTCCATGTTACATTAGAACTGGGGAAAGACCAACAAAATAAGCAACCTGTAAAACAGCATGGGAAGCTAGTACCAACTTGTTTAAGTCCCTCTCCTCTCCCACCCATCCGGATCAGTTATTCTGTGTCTCTTCTGTCACTAAATTTGCAGGGTCAGTATGTTAAAAAGAAGCCAGCATGCCTGCCTTCTGCCTGGGCTGACGACGAGAGCCTTTACAAGGAATCACACTCATTTCCATTCACAGCAATTTCTTGCAATAGGCAGATTGATAAAACATTCAAGGACCAAAATCAGAGGTAATTAGACCATCAGAAAAACCATTTGCACCTTCCTACCTGCAAGAAGTGAGAGGGCTGGGAATGGGGAGCAAGATAACAATAGAACACACGTCTGTGTGCGTCTGTGTGTGTGTGTCCATGTGCACAAATGAGAGAGAGAATGTGTATATACATACCAAGTAATAGAAATTAACAGTGTCAATCCATGCCATGGATTATAAATACAAAAATAAGAAAGTCACAAAGTGCAATCAACTTTCACTCAGCAGAACCCAGCACTGTTGATGTGACTAAGAAGCCTCTCCGCAAAGTTTTGGAGAATTTTTTTGAACGGAGGCTGACATACAATTCCTGATGGGAATTGGACTTCTTTGTTTTCATGTTTCTATATGTTTAAACAAGTTCTGTTCCAACTACATGTGTCTCATTGAGGATGCAAAAGAATTGCCTAAGTGCTTTTAGTTCTGCCCTTTCAAAAATATGGACTGTTCTGTGTTTAATAACCTAAAAGTCAATACCTAAAAATGTTAATGCAACATGTTCTATGTTACATCTTAAAAGAAAAGAGAGAATCCCCCGATTAAGATATCTGACAGGAAATGAAGCAATCTTACTTCAACTTCTTCCTCTGTCATAAACAGAAATAACAGCAGATAACTTCACTTCTCTACACCTTCGTTAGCCTTTCCTGTTATACAAGCGTTTCATGCTGTTTGGTGCTATACATAGCCTCCTAACCATTGTTAAACATGAATACCCACTTATTCATGAGGTTATACATACTTTTCCTGAAATCAGTCCTGGAAATCGGGAAGGATGAAAAGAAAAAAAAATAAAATTCTCAGGGTAAACAGATACAGAATGTATTGTACACAGGATAATGTTTTCCATATTCTAATAGCACTCCGTCTTCTTCGACTAATGAGAGTAGCGCTTTCTCTAGCATTTTGTAATTGTTATATGAATATTTGCCAGGTGAACACTACCACCAACTTTTTTGTTTTGATTGAGAGGGTAGAAAAATTAGATGTAATTGTTCTATTAAAATGTGCAATTAAAGTTAGCTAATTTTACTAAAAAAGATAGTGGTTTTCTCTTTCTCTCCCTTTTCCTAAACCCACTATAACTTGATTTAAAGATCTCTGTCCTCATGGGATGAAGTCATACCTGATACCTGACAACTAAAACCAGCTTATTACTATGCATAAAGGCGACATGAAAATACATAAAAAACAAATACTCAGTTTGCGGCACATTTGCATTCCCTGCTTTAAAATATTTTCTGTGCTTTTCCTAGGGCAGTAGAAGCTACCTTGTATAAAATCTCTGGTTTGTCCCCAAATGTAAACACTTTTAAAACTAAAAATAGGAGAGATTTATGAGTTACCTTATCCTTACACTTGAATTCCAGCTGGAAATGCAGAAGCGAACAGATAGAATCAGACATTGTCCTCATGATTTTCCAACTTATTTTTCAGAACTTGCTCCCCTGTGTTTCATTTGAGCCATTTAGATAACCCACTTCTTTTTTCCAGAACTCTCAGAAAAAATAGCTTCAGGTCCAGTCAATACAGTGTCTTATATCTTCTTCTGGGCATCCTCAGTTGTTTCAGAAAATCGTGCAGTATGTAGTTGTCTTGATGTAATTCCAAATGGGCTCCAGTCATAATCCATGAGACTTTAAATGTTTGTGTGTTTTTTTTGGTTACCATTAACTGTTTTGGCTATCCCTGTTAGCCAGTCCATGCCCCCTCTGGCTGTGATTAAGTTAGTTTTTAAAATATGCCTTTCTGGAAGCATAGCCTGGCTTTTCACAGTGGTGCAGCAGAGCCAGTCCAGTTTCACTATGCCAGTGGTAGAGCTGTGAAGCTGTGTTGAGTCTCCTGCTCTGAGATGAGGGGGACATATCCCTGGAAAAACAGATTAGTTGATGTTGTGCCATGGGCATTGTTTCCTTCTGGTAGCTATGTTGGAGAAGAGATATGTTTAGGTAGGAAGGTTCTTTTTTTACTAAACATGCTAGCTTCACGTTTGAGCCGTGCATAGGTGGGGAGTTTGCTCCTGGAAGAAAGTGTTATTTTTTGTTTGCCCAAGTGTCAAAGTTGTTGAGTGGTTAATGAAATGCAGTGTCAGCAGTAGCTTAAGGAACGGGAAGTTTAGAAACAATAGTGACTCTACTGATGCAAGTTCTCCTCCTCTTTTCAGCTAAAATGTGCTTCAAGTGAATGATAGCTATGGGGGGATGAGGAAAGTCCATTTTTCACCTGCCAATGCATTTAAGACTATGTCTGGTGGGGTCAAATGCATGGGAGCAATGGAGGTTGCCAGAAAATTCATAACCTCAGAAACACCATGTATGTCAGGAAACAGTTAATATTAAAATGATTGATTCAGTATTTGAGGTTTCTCATACCATACAAGTCCTCAAATAAGTGACATATGGAAAGAATTAAATGAAAGCAAAATAAAACACTAGTCCATTAGCACATGTAACAAAGGGGGGAAAGTTATGCTTTTATATTCACCTGTAGCCCTATGAGAGAGTGGCAGACAATAATTCATCTCTAGCTGCCACATAAAAATATCTTCAACAAATATAGTGTTAGCTTCCCAGAAAAAGACTAATCTTTAAGACAACAATAAAAAGGGCAAGGAAGAGAGAAAGAATGGTTGATGTATGAGTAATGTGCAATATATTGTACATACTGGATTTTAAAACCAGTTAGATCACAAAAGGCATATATGCCAAAGCCAAGATTTTCAGGAAGAGGCGCCTAAATCTTACCTGGATCTTGGTGTGGGCGACTGGTTGCTCAGTGCTTCTGAAAATCAGGCAGGTACCTCAGTCTGTATTTAGGAACCTAAATTTTAGTTTTTCTCATATTTTTTCAGTATCATGGTCTTCGTAACTCTGCACCTATACAACTATATTTGTATAGTTGACACAGAGGATTTATTAAGAATTGGGGTTCATTTGAGTTGAGCACTGCCAGTAGCCTGCTGTGATATTAGGCACTTAGAATCACAAGAGGGATGGAAATGCCCAATGAAGTGGCTATAAACATGTCTATTTCAGAGACTGAATGATAACGACAGAACAAGAGAAAAAAGTCAGGCTGAGTAACGACATAATGTCAGCGTAACTGTGTGCCAGACTGAACTTACATCCAGGACAGACCCTGGGCATATGTGTATGTGCTTTCAGAAATAAAAGCGGTGTGAGCAGCTTAGCTAGAAAACATTAAGGGTGCTTGGAGTACAATTTTGTATCTCTTGAGGTATCATAGTGGTTTGAGCATGTGTTTAACATGGGGCAAGTTCAGGAGTGGGTGCTGACTTCAAACTTCCATTAACGTATTGAAAACTCCAGTGCTCATTTGTGTTTCTCTTCATTCCCCTGCTTTCCCTTCCCTCTGGTGCAGTGTGTTGCCAGTCCTCTTGCATTGTTTAGAATATCGTCCTATTTTCTATCTTCTCATCTTCTTCATTAATGAGAAATTTCTGAGGTATGTATTTTTGTCCCCTTCATTCAGCCAACATGATGCCTCCTATGCATCAAATAGTGTTGGCAAGAGTCTCAACAGTAAACAGTGGGTTGTTGCCAAGGTATTTTCTTGAAGAGGTTGACCTCATGCTACCAAAATGTATCACACTGGTATGGTATACAGCGTGCATTTAATAATACATGTGTAGGATGAGTATTTACTCCCTGGATTTATTTGAGATATTTAGTTATCTAATTTTATTGAGTACAGTCATTTGTCTCCAACCATGTAAGTATAATGCAATCTAGTGTACTTAGGTACTTTGAACAAAGCCATTTGAAAATATCCAGCCAGCCAGCTGGATTTTTGAAAAGAAGTGAAGGTGCAATATTCTTAAAATTGTACCGACTTGCACAGAGACTAAAACTATTTTAGAACAGGCAGAGGTTACTGCATCTTTGTAAAAATGTACGAGGGCTAGACACATTGCCTCCAGGCACAGCGGATGGAAAGCACCTGGCAGAGGAACTGGGGAAGAGTAACCAATATATGTTTTGGAGGTATTTATTGTGCTCTTTGTTCCCTTCAATTTTTCTCAGTTTAGTCAGTTCTTTGGGTTTCGGAGCTGCCAGAAAGGGAGCACCATATTAATACGTAGCTTTAAAAAGAAACCAACAATAAAACCATGTGCCTGTTTTATTCTTCTTTTCTCTACCTCTGAGGTGTCACCTTGCTCTTTCTTGTTTAGCTGTCATTTCTTGGACTTTACTCCTGAAAAGAGGAATGCCTTCGTCTTCCAGGTGTTACTGACCAAACAAGATACTATTGGCGCCCTGATATTTTTCTAACAGCCAAAAACATACTAGCCATCAGCGCTCTTTCTTACCACACTCTGTGCTAATGACAGGGCGCTGCAAGTGGAGGGTGGGGGAAACTCTTATTCATATCCCTCTGATTTGCACTATTTTCTTGTCCGTGCACAAGAACCCCAGAATTTCTCACTACCTAATTCCTGAGAGCATGGAAGCAGAAGTGTTTCCAAGAGCAGAACAGGAACTGCTGTGGTGTAGATGTTGCATTTATGCTTTTACCTATCTGGAGTCTTTCACGGTTTCTCAGTCTCGTGTTTTTACCGTGGACAGTAAAAATAATATTATTGCTGTGCGTAAGGTTTCACCCAGAGCACATGTGGCACCTTTTTAGTTATGTGGTATTATCACTAAGTCCCCCTGAATCCAGCGCAGAGGCCACCTAAGAGCCTGCTTGTGCTCTGCTCCCTGCTACGGAAACCAGCTGAGGTGTCCACCAGAGCTGCCTCTCTGGACTCCACAGGCTTAAACAGATTTTACCAGAACAAATGCCCTATTTTAAGGTTTTGAAAATGCATTGCCTTAAGGAGTTGTACCTATCGCTACTTTCTTCGTCACTAAGCATCTGTAGAAATGCTTTTGTAAAGGGGAGACCTAACCATCTTATTGCAGGACTTTGAAAGATAATTGAGTTGTCTACCATAAACTAATGTCTCTTATTCAATCCTGTTGAAAGATCACAAATCTTTATTTGGTGTGAGCTAGTTCTTATGTAAATTTTACTACATAATATACGAATGTGTAGGCCAGCTAATGTAGGACTATACAGTGTTTGGTTTTGAAGAATTGTACACACTTCCCAATGCAAAGGCATAAAGGAGGAGGGAGGAGCAGTTAGTATTTCATATCCATGCATTGCAGGAAATAAAAGTTACAGCTCTAGTAAAATTCATATGCTAGACAACCGAAGAACTGAAGAGACAGAGAATCCCAGAGGGTTAACTCCTCCTCACCTAAGCAAAGTAAATTATTTGACTTTTTGAAATGTCTTCTGAAATGTAATAAAATCTGAAGGGGGTAAGGATCTTCATCTCATTAATACAGGGTCCCAGCAAATGTCATTTTCTAAGCTGCTTTGGGAAATGGGATTCTTTTCAGATTTCAGCGAATAGTTCGCAGTCACAGTGCATTACTTTAGCAGCACATTTCTCTTCCTTACACATTACATGCAGCACAGTTTAAACAGTAGAGTGAGCTTATTTTGGCTTCATTCCTTTATATGAACAGAGAGAATTTTGATTTGCTATATATTTCACTGCTACTGTAGATTCCCTCTCCATCTTAAATGGTAGTTTATTAAGATTAAGTGCTTTCTTATGTAGATGTATTGAAAGGACCTTTGATTTGGTTTAAATTAAATTTGATTCAATTAAAATGTAAGATAGATTGAAGCACTTTCATGAAGAGAAAATGAAAAAGGCTCTGTGAAAGAGAACCAAAGCTACAATAGACATGGAATCAGGAGATTGCTATCAGGTAGGCAGGTTTTGAAAATTGGATACCAGAAACATCACTTTCACTGAAGAGTCTAACCTTGTGGTATCTAGGTGGAGTACACAAAGAATGAACCCTAAGAAATTATCCAAAGTGACTAACTGGCTGGGTCAGGGCTTGTTAGCATTCAGCACCACTGCTTGGGCACGGAGAGAGAAAGAAGAAAAGAAACATGAAAGGAGAGATTAAAGGAGGGGAATGAGACAGGAGAAAAAGAAGGATTTGTGAAAGCATTATGAACCCACTCCTTTTTCCTTTGTGCTCTCCTCAACCCACGTTAAATCCATATACCAGGCTGCAAGGATGTCCTCTGGACAGGGCGAAAGAGGATTGTGTATAGCTCATCTGCACTGAAATCACTACTGGAGACCTCTGAAGAATTTGCCTTGGTTCTGAACCTTTCCATGGTCTTTCACCCTCACCTGAAGGGGTTTACGAGCTGCCATTAGACTTTAGAGCCACCATGAGCTGTGCATTTGGAGCCCAACCATTTCACTAAAACAACTGTTCACTAAAACATTAGCGTGAAGTACCCCAGCCTGTGCCAAGGATGTGTTACAGCCTGGAGACAGGAGCTGAGCCTCTCCCTGGGAGCTGGCCCTGCCTTCCAGCCCTGGCGAGGAACCTTTCCGAGATGGGAGTCATCCACTACTGCAAAGCCCCAATATTTTCCACGAAGACAATGTCACATTCAAGCCGCTTTTGGTCATTTCCAACACAGGCTGAATTTAAATCAGCAGTTGTGAATAGGAAGTATTTTATTGTGAACAGCCAGAGCTGCTTAGCCCACTGCAAAAAGTTTAGAAAAGCTTGGGGTTTTTTAATCTCATTTTTTTCTTTTTCTTTGCATATGTATGCTTCGTTTCAAACCATAAGCATAAGGGCTTTTGCATTCACTGGCATTATATATAAATATGATGTTTTACCATTAAGTCATTGTATGATTATAAGTCACTATGATCAACTTAACAGTGAGTTTGGTTTAGCAATACAATACTAATAGGCCACCAAAGAAACAGTTTGTTTTGTCAGTTATGTATAAACTGTTTTCTCATTTACATAATTGAAATTCTTATAAATGCTTGACTATTTATTTCACACTGTCGAAGTTGAAAGTTTAAATTCTCAGCAGTGCTTTAAAGATCTTATTTTCTTCTGAGGCAGAGTCACAAAGATCAAGTTTAATGTTAAAATATTGATCCTAGAAACGGTGATCTGTAAGAAAGCCAATTTCAAAATTTTGTCTTGATTTAGTGAATTGCATTTAAATATTTTGCAGTCTGTTTGTTGTGTGATATTACATATCAAATGTAATCAGCTGATCACGTTGACTTAGATTTGACGTTTTTCACATTTATAAAGTAATTTGAACTTGCCCAAGCTTTGTGCTGCTTGGCGGTACAAGGAAGGGTTTGTCCCTAATTTGGCATTAGGGCCAAAGCATTGATTTAATGCTATAGTTTTAAAAATACATATTTTAAAAGAAACACAGTGGGATTCTGACTCCATTTGCAAAAGGAAAGAAAACAGTAAAATTCAATTTTAAAAAAGAGCCAGTAGATTCAGATATATGTATATATGCATACTGTTCTTGGAATAAATGCACAGATACATGCCTTTCTTAGGAGAACTCATAGTATGTTTTCTGAATGCACATTAGGAAGAATAAATAGACTGTGGAAAAATGTATTAGGTATTATATAGGTCCATAATATATAATGTGCATTTCTGTTAATTGATGTAGCCAATGTACGGTATAATAGCTGCAAAGGAACTGTTATGGTGCATGCTGTGAAGGCATATTAAAACAATACACAATAGTAATTTAAATTCTAATAAGTCCTTTAACGTACAGCAGTATTGGATCCAAGAGTATCTCTATGATTTTCCTGTCTCAAGGGGACCCATTGTATATTTTTATATCTGCAATATTAGTAGAAAAGAAATTATGAGTCCAAGTGTATGGACTATACTATGTGTATACATATTGCTTTGGTGTCAGGTAGTATGAGTTTATTTTAGGTTAAAGCAGGTTGAATAATCTTTGTGCTTTTAATATGAGCACCTAAAGAACAGTTTCTGATAGTACAGTGCTGTTAACTACTTCGAAGAGTCTTTGCTGATTAAAAAGCAGTTGTGTATGATTCTTTTAAACGACTGAATACCTACTCGCCCATGTAATTCAATGCACTTCAAGTATGTGAGACGTCCAGAGCTTTTGACCTCAGTAAATGCAGTAAGGCTGGATAAAGAATTTTTCAATTACCAGAGACCAAAACTTGGTGCCTAGCGTAAAGTCAGATACAGTATCTGTAGCACAAAAGGAAAAATGGGCACTGAACAATGAGAAGGGTTAATAAACAAAGGTAAATACAAAAGATGTTATTTCCCTTGTATAATCCTCTGCACTATAGTGTATCTTAAAAAGTGTGATGCCCAGAAACAGTGATCACAAATTAATCAAGTATCACCTGAAAAGTAGAACTAGGGCTAAAAAGGACAGAGCTAATAAAGCAAAGGGTGAGATAAAAGGAAGGATTGCATGGGAAATGTTGTTTGTCGATCGAAATACAGCAATAAAGATAAGGAGGAAGACTGTTTTAAAAATTGCAGTAAGTTCATATCTCATAAAGAAATACTGTGATTTTTTTGTAGTTCATATATTAAAAAATAAAATAAAATCTCCCTTTAGGGATTTACACTGTAAAACCAAAGAACTAATCCTTTTACAGTAGCACCATCAAGGAAACCTCCTAATCCTTGTCAATGACAGTGTATCCAGTTATTGTATCGGTTCAGAATTTTTTGACAAACTCCCCTGCAGCCAGACTTGTCTAGGAACAAGATGGGCTTGAATGTCTTCAAACAGGCTGTTTGAAACACTGTATAGACCCTTTGAAAGTTCATCTGATGAATTTCATTTTATACTAAAGAACTGTTGCTACTTAGCTGTCACCTCCCATTTGTCTTGATTGTACCACAGCAAGACTGAAAGTTCAAAGGTGTGTATCAGAATTTAGAGCAGTGGCAATTCTTCGAGCTGAGTTTAAGGTAGACTTCCAGGCAAGATTTACAAACATGTTTTCCTGGAGCTTGCTTTTCACATTCTTCAAATCATTAATAATTAGATAAGCTCACTGTGAAAAGCTTAGCTTGAGAATAATTTGAGCAGCAGATGATCTTTCCTGCATTTGACCCCATTTTGCTTTTACTGAAAGGAAAGAGTTCAGTTAGCTGGATCAGCTTTAAGAAGACAAAAGATAATTTGTGCTGGAGCCTGAGCCCAATCCAAGGTGACATTTTCAGAGCCCTACTCTGAAACTACAAACCCTATCTCTATATTGGATTTCACAGGAAAAGTGGCCCGCATCTGCTGGAAATGTGCCCTGGTAGTAGCAAGCCGGGACAAGAATTTTGCCTAGCTTGAACAAGCTAATTTCCGAGCTATGATACTCGCTTCAGTTTGGAAAGAAGAGAAAGGTCTTTGCTGGTCTCTAAGGATGCCTGTCCTCTGCTCTCACTTTCCTTTGTGTGTCTTGTCTTTCCTCCTACAAATTCTTCTTAACTTTTGATAGGAGCATATTCAGGATATTGAAAGAAAATGTGTCTTCACGAAAGTCGAACACTGAACAATCCTTTGTGTTGCCTTTTTGTTTCTGCACTGGGGACATTCCACAAAATGGGGCTTCTTGCTCACATTAAAAAAAAAAACAAAACACACCAAAAAAAAAACCCCGCAAACCTCTTTGAAAGTTGTAGCTATTTGCAAGTTCTATCTATTTCCTTTGTCCCTTCTCTTATGGTCCAATAGAGTTTTTCTGCTTTGTGCTGCCCTGCTGATATGCAAGCTGCCAAGCATTACCACCTCTGTCTCTAAAAAAGAGCTGATATCGCATGTGAAGGGGAACAGGCAAGTGCTTTCTACCCAGCGAGCAGCAGAATGGAAAAGGGATCACCATGGCAGCAGTGTTATTAAGTGCAAAGCCTCTTTTCAATCATTTTCATTATATACCAACTCCCCAACAGTATTCTTTTCCCCTAAAGGTGGCAACTGCATTGCAAGCTGGCTGCAAGGCACAGATGCCAGGTTCAGAAATGCATTACAGAGTCAGCTTTGAACCCAATAAAAATACGATCTTGTAAGATCTCTGCTCCAGGCTGGAAGCTGGTGCACTGAAGGATGTGGACACAGTTTATGGGACCGCTGTCAGTTTACATGACTGCTGGGTTGCCTTCCCCATTAAGGTAACGTGGTGGGGTTTTTTTCTTGTCCGGTGATTGTCAGTGCCTCTTTTTTTTCAGTGAGACACAGCAGGGAATAAGCTCATGAGTGAGACACCTTAGGAGCTAGCTGCATGAAATGCACTTAGGTTTCTCATAAAGTCCTGGAACTGCAATAGGTTTGAGATAATTACACCACTATTATGCTTGATTGCTTAAATATACTTTAAGAATTCATAAACAAGCATAGACTCCTCATGAAATAATAATGAAATAAACATGGCAGATGCATATTTCCATTTCAAATTTAGATGAGGTGCCTCTGAGTTCAGTTCATCATTAATTTTGCTAAAATACAGTATATGTAATTTGGCTATTTAGATGCAGCATGCTTCACTGTACATTCTGGCCTAGTCTGTATACATTACCTGAACGTTACTCACACTCTGTCCCCTTCTCTGTGTCTCATCGCATCTTTCAGCAAGACACTGCTGCGTGTGTGCCTGTCTGATATGCTGCTGTTTCTTAGTTACTCTTGAACATTTTGTTGGCTCAGGCTTTAGGCTGAAGCGACTGTGCAACCTGTAAGATATGTGTTACCAAATCCATAGGAAAGTGATTGATCTCATTGTGTCCATACTGATTGACCTCATTCTGTCCATACTTCCATACCAAATCCTATGCCAAAATGCAAAACAATGGGCTGTTTGGCTCCATCCTTTAGTGCTCATTAATGAACTTCTTATTTTAGCTCAAATGAGAAAAGAGTAGCAAGAACTCAGCAGTTGCCTGTGTTGTTTACTTCCTCATCTTATTTCCTGAAGTTATCTCCTGGAACAGATTCTGCCTTTACTTTTACTTGTTGATTTCTTCTGTGGTGGCGAGTGCAATGAATTACTGCTGGAACTTAATTTTGGCACTGCTTTCTGAACAAGAGGACTATAAAAGACAATATAAAATACCCTTTCTGTTGTGCTAGGAATGCTGTGTCTTCTTTGGCTACAGTGCATCTTTCACCTAATATCCTTAAAGATGGCACCATTTTCAGCAAAAAAAGGCAGACAATTGCATAACGGTGCCACAAGGAAAGTGAGCTCAGTGCTGGTCAAAGAAAATTCATATATGGTACTTCCATGTGAGTCATCTTAATACCTGCACTGATGCAGATAGAAAGAGAAAATGTACTGTTGTTTCTATGTAAAAATCAACAGCATTATAATTATTCCTTTTCATTTCAAGGATGAAATAATTGCAGCAACCTAGTGTTTGAGAGCTCTTGGCAAAAGCTGTTTTCTTAAAATGGTAACTGGTATTGCTCAATTAAAATAAAAAGGAGAAGTTTCTCAATGAACCAACTGAAATGTACCTGTTGCACTAACAGGCTTACTGCATATCAGTGAGCAGAACAGAAAAACTAACCATTGAAATTTCCAATAAAAGACATGGTAATGGGATAAGCAGGTATCCATCACTAGTATGATATTTAAGTAGCTCAGAATGCTTTGCTTCTGTCAGAATCATGGGGCATGGAGCTCACCTAGGGATTCTTTAGAATTACCAGTACTTGAGAACAAAAATTACAGATAATTTTCCTTTCATCTCTTCTTACCCATTTATATTTCAAGGTTGTCATCATCCCCTTAATATCAGGACCCCTCCCTGTAGCAATATGCTAAGATTACTCTTATTTTCTTGCAGGTAATGCTACGAAATTACCTATGGTCTTTCGGTAGTCTACGCAGTCATGTGGATGAAATCATATTTTTCCTAGATAGATTACTATCCTTCAGTAGACGGCTTTTCTGCCATTTTGCACAAGGTTTAGTGAAAACTCTCAGTTTAATGACTGGGTCTCTTCTACCTGGAAATTATCTGTATTCAAGCAGTTTGAATTGATGAACTGAGGCTTAAAAATGCCTAGAGATGTTAAGAGAAAGATGATTCTTCTTTTCAGTGGTTCTCTATAGTCTGTATTAAAGTTTCTTGCTTTACCCAGTATTTGTTATTGCACTGTTAACTACCTACATTATTCACAAGAACAAAAGTCCCAATATCTCCCCTAAAGATAACTTTTATGCTCCTTTTGTGACTTCTGATTAAAGTATAGCATCTACAACAAAATTCTTCATTGTATGGCAGATACCAAATAAGGAGAAATCCCTTAGAAATAAATAACATTCTATAAACTAGGTCAGTTCTTCTTCTTTAAGCTGAAAGGTTCCCCAGTACCTGTGAGCCATCACAG
>NW_009650170.1:205243-225640 GCF_000708025.1 Charadrius vociferus | reverse complement strand
AAAAAAAAAAAAAAAAAAAGAATATCCTTATTCTGCCTGGCCAAGATATGGATGAAGATTAAAATAAGCCAGAGAAGATATGAGCCAGCAAAAGAGCAGCTATATTTAAAAGCATTCATTTGCAGACAGTTATAATGACTATGTCTGGTTTCACTCTAATCAGAAAGATGAAGAAGAATTCATAGGCCCCCTTCAGCGGTACTGAGGACATTATGTGGCAGCTGTTTGTTCATACGGTAAATGTATAACATCATGTCTTGATTATTAAATATGTATTTGCAGGTTTACAGGAATATTCCTCTGTCAGACTTCAGCATACTTTATATTCAGGTGCAACAGCCTTATCTAGTGTTAAGCAACCTCAGCATATTAAGTACACTTTGATTTTTTTCAGTTATTCCATGATGCTCAGAAAATTGATTTTTAAGATTTTTATCAATGACCTTTAAGGTTCTTTTGGGGGTGATTCTCTGCTACCTTAAGCATTCATGGACTTACATGCCTGGTTGTTGTCCACCACTCCTTTGCAGTGCTCACTTCTTTATATACAGTATCTTTTGAGGAATACTTAATTCTTTGTGCTAGATTACTTGCGAGTACTTCTAAGCTTTCTTTGAGATCACTCTTTCTGTGCAACTTCCTGAATTACGATTTCTCCTTCTTAAATGTTAAAACTAATGACCAGGAGCTTGCAGTATCTGGTTATACTGCATGATAATGAATTTCCTCCTTTAATGTGGCCAACAGGTCGAGGGAGGTGATTCTGTCCCTCTGCTCCACTCTGGTGAGACCCCACATGGAGTACTGCGTCCAGCTCTGGAGCCCTCAGCACAGGAAAGACATGGACGTGTTGGAAAGGGTCCAGAGGAAGGCCACAAAAAGGATCAGAGGGCTGGAACACCTCTGCTATGAGGACAGGCTGAGAGAGTTGGCGTTGTTCAGCCTGGAGGAGAGAAGGCTCCGGGTAGACCTTATTGTGGCCTTCCAGTACTTAAAGGAGGCTTATAAGAAAGATGGGGACAGACTTTTTAGCAGGGTCTGTTGCGATAAGACAAGAGGTTAAAAGAGGAATGATTTAGGCTAGATATAAGGAAGAAATTTTTTACAGTGAGGGTGGTGAAACACTGGCACAAGTTGTCCAGAGAGAAGGTGGATGCCCCATCCTTGGAAATGTTCAAGGTCAGGTTGGACGGGCTCTGAGCAACCTGGTCTAGTGGAAGGTGTCCCTGCTCATTGCAGAGTGGTTGGACTAGATGGCCTTTAAAGGTCCCTTCCAACCCAAACTATTCTATGATTCTATGAATGTAATTTTGTTACTGTTCTAATTACATGGGTATAGTGTATAGATTTCTACTTCATAGTGTATAGATTTCTACTTGCATGCATAATTTCTTTCACAAAAGTTTAAATATAAATTTCCCAAAGTCTTCTTTAAAGAGATGCTTTGTACCATGCTCCAGCCTAGAAAACAAACTCAAATTAAGCAATTTCTGTCTGAAGGTCTGCCACTGGCAACACATTGACCCTTCCACTCCCTGTGTTACGGAAAAGAGCAGACTACCTTATCTTAAAGGTCCTTTCTAGTCTGAAAGCCTAAGAATCAACTTATGATCTTAGAATAGGCATCTACCCTCACCATTATAAAAGAATGCTCAGCTCAGAGCCAACAGTCCAGAGGTTCTTGCCTTAGCTGGTCAAAATCATTCCAGCAAATTATCCTGATCCATGGATTTAACAGAAAACTCACTGGAGTAGAATCCTTTTCACAATGCTATGTATACTCTGAGAAAAGAAAGAATATTAATTCTCATTTTCCTTACAGTTAACATATATCTATTTCTCTAACAATTAGATGTGAGTGCATGCAAATTAAATACATAGGCAAAACTAGAATCTACCTTTCCCACAAGATAACACCAAGTGGAATAGCATTCTCAGTGTATTTGTCATCTCAGCTGCGAGTGAGCTGAATCTGGCACCTGAACTCCTTTTTCACTCAAGCAAACACCTATATAGGTCAAAGGAAAATTGCTTTTGTAAAGACTGTGAAAATTGAGCAAGGAACATAGGACCTGGTATACAAGTAGCAGGATGCAGTATGCTACAGGGAGATTACGCAGTTTAGCTATCCGTCTCCACAGTGCTTGGATTTCTCTTAGGAAAAGACACTGCAGCAGAAGCATAAAATACAGCCTACACACATTGTACATTTGAAATATAGGAGAAAGTGTCAAAAGCAACTAAGTGAAAACAGTGTCTAATATAGAGACAAGTGGGAACATCATGTCTCCCATCAAGACGACAGAGTTAAATTAAAAGTACAATCAGTGACTTTGGTTAGGCATCTCCTCCTACTGTGAACACGTATGTGTAATTTTCCCTTTTTGTCCAGAGGTATGGTGTATGGCCCTTATTGTTCTCTCCTTCAACAACATAAATAACTCAGCTACTATACTAAACAAAGACCCATGCTGGAAGCTGGAAAGTATTGTGGGGAAACCTCAGTATCTACTTGCCCTGTTCTGCTGGCCCCGTTCAGGAACAAGGCCAAATGGACCTGTGATTGCTGTACTAACTCATTTTTGCTCCTGTAGGCAAAAGAAAGCCTAAAACGAGCATATCTGGGTCCTGCTGCCAAAATAAGGGAGTACAACCCAAACTTAATAACATGATATTGCCTTTGAAATGTCTGTACAGCTTGTACTTTATACAATTTCTAAAAATTTTGAGTGAATATATTTACAGGGCCTTAATGATACCTTAAATGTAATTGTAAAAGGGCTTTCACTTCTAAGATCTGGTAATAAAGGAGTGAGGAAAAAACATAAAGACGTTTTCAGATTTACTTTTCCCAGACATTAAAAAACACCAAAAGGGAAACATTTCAGAATGACTCATTTGTAACCTCACAATTGAAAAAATTATTTAAAAATCCCCCAAACTTGACAGCCTACAATCAAATGAATCAACTAGGAACAGAACCCAGCCAGAAGCTCCTACCACATATTGACATCTGGAAAATGTGACTCTGGGAAGCCATCATTCTCCAACTACAATGGCCTGAAATTATTTGGTAAACAACATGACTGCAATGTAAAGGTACAATAAACAGAGCAATATTAAAAATTCAAGAATGACTGCAGGGACTGAGGAAATTATTACTCTATGTTTTTTGTTTTATTCAAGTGCCAACAATATTTAGTCATCTTTCTTTCTTGTTTTTCTTGCATTCCTTTCAAAATACACTTGCTGTGGTAATGCGCTAGGTTAACCCTAACGGCACTGCTGAACAGCTACCTTAAGCATCAGCCACTACAGTCTTTACAGCTCAGAGGAAGGCCTCAGCACTTACTGTTTTAAAGAAAAATCCACAAATGTTAAAAAAAAATATATAAAATTTCCATACAATGTCCATTGATTGTACTCAATGGGGATTTTTATCTGAAAGTGCAGATGGAAACATCCATGCTAATTTTTTTGGTATTCGGGAAAAAAATGTTACATTCAGATAAACTGTAGCCTAAATGCTAAATATAACCTGCTCAGCCCAAACACACACCGAGATCATAATCAGACCCCAAACTCTGAATGTCACTGCTGCCCCACACATCCGTTTTACTGCACGGCAGCAGATGCCCAAGTTGGATTCCAGCAATGTAACTGAGGCACATATTCGCAAGCAAAAACTGAATAAACAAACTTCAAACGTTCATTTAACAAAGTGCTCTCTCCGGTAGAGCTACCAAGCTAAAGGACAAGAGATGCAGCTGGTTCACCTCCGTGCAGCCATTCACACACGCACAGCTTCACTGACACCAGTGAAACCACACTGCAGTGAAAATCATCTGAGTTCAGTCAAAACCCGCAGCCAATAAATGTAAACATGACATGTTCATATCCAGTTGCAAAAGTTCAAGACCAAAACACTGCCACACTGTCCAAGCTACAGGTTACACAATTTCAAGATTATTCCACCCTCCACAACAATCATAGCAACCTTCGTATTTTTACCATAGGAATGCTCAGAGTTTAGGCAATTAAAATCCATGAGGATTAGGCCAGAGGACAGAACAAATATACATCAAGGACACAAGCACCTCAGTGCAGCGTGTCCTGGACAAAAGCAGGGTGAAATAGCGGCGTATGACCTCCTGAGGATGTAAACTGCTAGTTTGTCCATGCAGCAAAGAGCTTTTCATATAAGTGCACATGCACGGGATTAGGTTCAATTAAAAGAAAAGCAGGAAATCTTGCAAGGAGAAGATCACAGAAATTAGTTCAATTTTGCTTGATCACAGCTGATACATCTCTTCTCTGCAGCCTCTATGTCAGAGGGTCAGAGGATAATGCACTTGCAAAAAGACACAGCGAGGCTGGTTGAATTCATAGTTATACTCACTAATGCACCTTTTTTTTTTTAATTCTTGTATTGTTATCCTTCAATAATGACCCTTCTGAGTTACAGAGGAAGACACGTGTTTCAAGTGAAAAGCCATTTCCTTCCCTTTAGTTCAACAGAAAGTGGAAACCTTTTTGGTAGATAAAAAGGAAGTGAGAGTGACTATCCTACTCTTTGCATTCCCAGTTGTGTTCATTTTTCAACATGAGAAAAAACTAAAATCCAAGCACTGAATTTCACCTTTCTGTAATAGGCCACCCACATGTCGAGGTTCTTGAGCTTGGAACTTAGAAACTTCCAAGTGTGCAGACTCACCTCATGCTAGGGCAATGTGAATTGATACATCTGAACTCAGACTTAGGATCCTGGGTTTTATTTGCCTACAGTTATGACTTAACAAGGAACTGCCAGGAAATTCTACAAATTGCACTACCCTCAAACTCTTAACTCAAACCCCAGGCTCTCTCATCCCAACCACAAAGTAATCTCAAGTGAAAATTATGATAATTTTTCTTTTAATATTCCAAATATTTATTGATTTTTATTGTTCTTGACAGACATGAATTTAAACTAATTTTCTTTGAATTTACTTTCTGATCTATCAGCAAACTAACATGGAAAAACATTTGGATCATTTGAGAATATCAAATAAGACGTAACTTCTTAAGGGAATTACTTTGTAGTCAAAAAAGTGCACATGCTTTCCAAATCTTTCCAAATATAAGTTTCTAACTTCTTTTTAGACACATCATACATTAAACAGTTACGAACCCAGATGACTGAGCTGAGAGCAATCACTTTTCCTCTCCTGATGCATAAAGTCATTGCCCTTTGGCAGAAGCCCAAAAGAGTTTCCCTACTTCTTTTTGTTCTGAAGCATCCTCTAATTTGCCTTCTTACAACTTCTACTATATGAGCAAGGAAAACTAAAGGTAACATAATAATTAAACTCTACTGGGACCTCACAGAACATTCAAGTTCAGCACACTAAAGAAAGTAAAATACGGTCAGAATGGGAGTTGTCAGCAAAGGTGTGTCACTGACATTTTGAAGTGGTGGGAAAAATATGGCTTCATAATTCTTTGAAGTTAAGGAACAGGACACATACTATTTTTGAGATTAATTCCGTGGTGACACAGACACAGGCTGGATCCTCCAAGACCTTCATGGTGCAACCACTTCCAGAGCTTCTACCTTCAGAATACTGAAGGTAAGCGTTACTAGAGAATAAAACCATTAGGCTTCAATTTGACTGAAATCTTTCTTTCTGAGACAAAACTTTAAAGCAGTCTCAGCCTTACAGAAATATTATTTTAAGAAAAAATCCAAACAAACACAACAAACAACCTATTGACTTGTTTTGTACAAGATGGCAATGTTTCAGAAAAAACAAGCCAGGAAAAAACAGAAATAAGGATTTTCAGTTGCTATTTTGATCTCTTCTGAGAGATTTATGTATTAAAAATAAACTTGTAAGAATGTAGTTCATAATACAAATCATGTCTGCTAATTTGTTTTCTTCTTAATGGTAGAGAAAAAAGTGAAAGCTGTCTGCCAGGTTGGTAAAAGAATTTTTAAAAATTGAAAATTAAATTATATTAAAGTAATAATGGCAAACATTTCAGTAATTGCTTCGTATCTTATTAGAAAATAGATGTGTTTGCATTAAGTGGGTAATCACAATGAGTAAAAGGGCAAAATCTACTCATTAAACAATAAAAAGTATATTAAAAACATAACGGAGGCAAACGTTGCCTATTTTCATTTTCTTCTCACTTTGCATTGACACAAAAGTCATTTTCAGCAAGAATAACTTATAGAGGCTCTGCTTGCTCAAGCTGTAGACCTTGGATAAATATTTGCCAATCCAGTGACACTACTAAGGCTTCCAGTTACTAAAGGGACTTGTCTGTGTCCAGTCAAAGGGAGATCAGACTCCCCATCACAAAGGCCAGGGACTATCCTTGTTAGAATTCCATTCTCTCTCAAATGTATCAGGTGGTTCTGATGAGAATCCACTTTGTCTTTGAACAAGCTCATAGACAATCGTCTGTTGCTTGCTGCTGCTTATCCGTTAGTCTGTCTTTATTTCCAAGACACCTTTCTGAGGACTATTTCTGGGCACTTCTGATTAAAATTTCAACATTGAGTTTTCAGATTTTTCCACTAACTCACGCATGCCCCTAAACCACCTGGATTTCCCCTCTGTCCACCTCTGACAGTTTTCTCTATCCGCATTCAGTCCAGCATTGTTAACTTCACGTCCTAAAAATCAGAAGTCCAGATTACAACTCTTCTTATTAGATAAAGCAAATACAAGGTTCTCTTAGATTTCTGAGTTTTAATCTTTACAGATCACACATATGTTTTTCAGGTTTACTGTAATACTTAAGAATTCAGTGCTTTGTGTAATCTCCAAAAATCCAATACATAAAATATTTACACAACTTCACCCATTTTGTTTTGTTTTGCTTTGTTTTAATGGAATTCCTGTATTAGCCATTAAGAAAAGCTTTAACTGTTACAGCCATTCTTCATTTTAGGAAGACTAACCAGCTATCTCATTCCTATCTCCTTAGTAAAAAGCACTACCTTGTGACTTTTTCATATTTATCCTAACATAATCTTTCTCCTATTCCTTTTCTGGTTATTCTTGTTCCACCCAAATAAAGATTGATCCTCGCCTGTGCTTTAAGTATAGCACTTGATACATACTGAGGATTTCTTCCTTGAACGCAGGTTCCATTCTCTTAAACCTCAGTGACTCCACAGCCTCACTGTTGAATTCTGCTCATGCCTTGTAGAAGTGAGGCACTATAAACAGAGAATACCCAAGTTTAACTATAATTTTCCTTGGTGACAGCAAAAGCATTCTTAAAAGCTCACTGAGCCTAATATAACATGTGCCATAGCTTATAAATTCATTTATGGGCACTTCCATTCAGTCTTGTCTGATGAACACACCCCAGATGTTAATGGTAATGTATATAATGAAGGCATGTTCCATTTGACTTTAATGGTGTTAATCGCATTTTGTCAACAGTATTTTCATGTGGTTCACTGTATTTTCCTCACATTGATCAAAGAGATTCACTTATACTCTTGGCATCACTGCTACCTAAAAGTTAGACATTTTCACCTTTAACAGAAAAGTCTTCCTAGACACCTACAACCAACCTTCTATTGTCATACATCTCTTTCTATTCATTGTGCTGGTCACCGTTTCTGGAGATCACAAATATGAAATGCTAAAACATGTGCACAAACGTAGGAATTTCTACACCAACTTTTTAACTGGCGAATTACTGCTCATACCGTATATTTTTAGCCTAAGAAATTCAGCCATGAACTTCTTTTACATGAATCAGTGTCTTAACAAATTAAACACACATGTACAATCTGTAGCATAAGCTTACGTAATGGAAGGCAAAACAAGTGAGTTTTTCTATAATTGCTTTAGGAGTCTTTTTAAGATACATAGTGTTCATATATACTCTGAGGTATAGAGCCAGTCATTCCAAGAAAGGAAAAAGTAAGCAATGGCTTAGATATAAACCTTCACCATGTGTAAGGAATTATTTCAGTTGTACAAATTAATTCTTGCTGATAACAGATACTTGATTGATTGACTTGCTTTAATTATGTCATAAAGAAATATTCTGCGTATTCACTGCAGTTATTCATACACAGCAAAACTCCTAAATGTATATTTATTTTGACACTTAAATTCCCAGTATTATACTGTTTTGATCTGAGCCTGATGCTCATTAATCTAGCACAATTACCACCTTTTAAACATTACTGCAATGTTCACACTTGGATATAATGAGACAGACATTGTAAATTGGACGACACACTAGGGCAATAGAATACTTTTAAAAACAACAAAACCACCCGAAACATTTTGTCAAAAGCCACTAAGCAAATTTAGGTGACGCAGACATTGTCTTAGATAGCCTTGTTTTTTAATTTACTTTAAATATTTTCATGCTCTGGGAAAACACTTTAGCCTTCTAGAAAGGATACGTTATTAGTGACTGTCGATTGATCTGACTAAAGCCTTCATCATAAAAAATGTATAGCTTCATATAATTAAAAAATCCAAGCACTGTGAGTTGACTAAAATACTGTGGACTCTTAAATAATTCAAATTTGTGTTTAGTTACAGCAGCTGTTTAATTAAAAGGTAGAAACTGCAACTAATCCACTATGGTTGAACGAAATATAATCTATAACAGAGTTTAATCCCCCTAGGACAGAGAACAGTGATATGGATTCTAGAAGTCAGGGGCTCCATTTAATGAATCTTGCAAAAGGGATCATAATACACCCAAGCCAGCGCATCTTTGTTTCTCTGATTATCCAAATAATGAATCATTTCCCAGCTTGATGCTGAAATTATAATTTTGTATTTTAATATTAAAAAGAAAGGTCTTTCACATGCATTATGTAAACTCTTCTGCTGGAATTTGTACTCAAAGCTTTACCAGAGTGAGAAATTAGATGCACAAGAACAGAAGAAATGCATTTTTTGACTCTTAGCTAACTACTTAATTGTTTATAATTAAAACATTTTGTAACAACATTCTTGCATGAATGGTCTGGAAGTATCTTTTGCAACTTAAAAGTCAACTAAGGAAACTGCAGCACACAGGAGTTCTGCAGTTGCTTGCTCCAGCTCAGCTGCAATGATTCAGGCAGGATTTCAACTTTATATCAATTCCCAGAAGTATAGTCTAAGGCAGGAGCAGAACAAAACATTTTTTCCACACTTCTATATTTTTAATTACAAAACAGAATGAACAAAGCTAAGAATCACCATGTTTGCCTTCTCAGATCCAGAAAGCATTCGTTATTTTGGGATGTTTGTAATCACACTGAATTTTGTTTATACCAAGGCAGAGGGGCTATCAAAGCAGAAAATGGTAGTCCTTAATTAGAGAGGCCAGGTGGCACGCAGAGTCACAGCACAAGTGCCTCTCCACATCCCTGCCAATGATTGAAGACCTGACCTCAGCAACCATTCTTCAGGGGTGAAAAATAATACAGTCACCAGGTGGCCATCTCTTCAACATAGACAGCCATCTGCACCAAAATGTGCTAAATTATGTTTAGTTCTTTTTAATGTGAACCATTATCCATTAGAGTCACAGCAGGAAACCTTGAGGTCCTGTTAATTGAAACTTCAACTGTGCCTTAAACCTCTGTCCCAGACAGGAGACAGACACTTTACCTGCTGAGTCCTTCAGTCTAACACAGTTACGTTTTTTCCTGTGTCTGATCATATATAGAACAGTAAATGCCTGATCTGCAGAACAGTCGAGGTTTTGTGGAAGGAGTCATTCTGTGGAAGATTTTTCACAGGTTTCTCAGTGCTGTGTGTCAGCCCAAAAATCAGTTTTAATTTGCGCATCATTGTTTATTTTACTAATGAGCTGAAACACAGTTGTACTTGTGACTTGTTAACAAGAAGCTATTAACCACTTCTGAGGAATGCCCTGAGAAGGCGGAATGCAATGCAAGCTGCTTGCTGGAGCTGAGACACGTACAGAAAGAGGGATCTATTTCTGCCGAGAGAACACAAAACTTCTGTCCTAGTCTGTCACCTCTCCCAGTAAATGGAAAGGAATCACACAGTTTGCTCACTCATCCATTCCTCAAGTATGGGGAGACTAAAAACGTACACCAAAACAGAAAGAGAGGATAAACATATTGGAAAAAAGCAGAGACAGGAAAAACAAGAGAGACGTTTGCAGCCATCATAAAGGTGCTCCCTTCAATGCTCAAATATCCCTGAGCACCTTGACTGCTGTAACCAGGAGAAGCTAAATGGGAAGCTCCATCTTTATCAAGACCAGTGCCCACTATGGAGATGCCCTGATGCTCAGCAGTATTATCCCTTTGTTATTTCAGCTGCACTTGAAAGAGATCCAGAGCTGAAGAGGACCTGCTGTGAGGAACAACCACCTGAGAGAAAGACCACTTCAAGGACCCTGACAGAAGGTGCAACACCAAGGCAAGGAAACATCCGATGGAGCTGGAAACTTTGGACATGTTGACCCACTGCATTCTTCATCTGGAGGAGTGGGGACTGTGTGAAGTAAAAGACACACATCATTTCTGAAAAGACTTGATTAAAAGTCCATGGGCACCTCACTCGTTTGTAAAGTACTGGTGGCATCATCAAGTCATCAGTGGTTCTTGCATTAGGAGAACCATGCTAAGAGTTAACTTTCTGCACTGTCATCTACACCTCCGAGTGCCCTAGCAATCCTTGTAACATGGGCAGGCAGCGAGGGTCACAGATAATCATGGATCTTCACTCAAAGATGTTTTTATTCAAACTAATAAAATAGTAAAGACACAGAGTGTTATGACTCCAAGCCCGCACATTAACAGAATCACGGTTCATCAATTTTTAAATCCACTTTTTAGCTTCCTCCTAAAAGCCAAAAAGTAGCTACAATAGATAGTCTTGCAAAACACAGCATCTGTTCTCTTTCATTCCATGGTTATAGATAACCTTCATAAGCTGATTTGCCCATGACAATAAATTTATTTTCAGAAATTATACTCCTGATCTAATATGAAACAATAAATAATTCAGAAGTTTCACATTATTACAGGGAATTATATTTAGGAGATCAACTAGGGATCTCTGTAATGAGAAACATTCACCTTGCTAGAGGAATGCTACTCTGCATTTAATCTTATAATATTCCCTTCAGGGTGTACAAGACAGCTTGCTGGAAAATATAATGACTCCTTGACTGTTTTCTGAAGAAAAAAACAGAATAAAGAAAACAGTGATATGGAAATGAGATCTACATTTCATTTGAAACTCCATATGCATTATTTTAAAGCCACCTTGTTTCAATATGGACAAAATCAAAATATTTTGATGGGCCTGATGATGATATTTAGAAAAAGAGAGATTAAAACCACAAAAAGATGTGGCACATGTGGTCATATTAATAGAAATCCACTTCTATTTCACAAACAGAAAAAGATCCGCTTCAGCTGGTTTTACTTTATTATTTGTTACTAGAAAGAGAAAAGCTGGTTCACAAAGTTGCAATTGGCCAAAAAGGAAAAGCATCTCTTGAAGTCACGAGTGACCAAGTGCAACAGCGATGATGCTTACAGCAGTACAGCCCCATTCTCACCAGTAGGCTTTTCAGGCAGTCAACACCAGTTACAGCTAAGAACTGTGGAAACAGAGGAATACATTTCAGGGTACTATCATGTTTGGGCACTCATCTCAAAGTAACTACGCTGTAGCTAGGTATTTTTCCCTCTCGGCCGCCCCCTCCAACTGTTGTGTTGTAATTTATGTTGGTCAAAAGAAGGAAACTATCTACTGTTTCCAACTGAAGCTAATGTTGGGTGTCTGCTGCATGCAGGCTAACGAATATTGATGTACGCAGCCATCTTCCAAACGAGGTAACTAAGCAATACATACATAGTTTCCACCAGTCTGGAGTCTCCAACAAAAATCATTAAATTGTCAGTATGTATGATCAACTCTGAAGGAAAAATAAATATTTCTGATGATGACAGCATGCTATTGTATCTGCATCATTATGTCAGAGGTGTACATTTTCAAAGCATCCCATGAGAAGCAGGCAGACAACACCATTAATTGCCTGTGGGATTTAGGCATGCCATTTAGATGCAACAGCCTGAAAAAACATGCCTAAATCTTCTAAATGTTTTATTATTTTTTTAAGCATCGTACACTCTGCCTCAGAGTATTTCAAATTACATTCTTCAGTGTAATTAAAAATCTACTCAAAATTAACTTTGTGGCAAAAAAAAAAAAAGAAAACTTATCTTAATGACTAAAAGTAGATAATCTAAAAGATCAACTTTGATACTTTATAGAATGTACAGTGACACACAGTCTATAATGCAAAAGAGTTCCAGGAACAGGGATCTCTAAAATTTCCATTTTGGTTTCCAACCATGTTATTATTACACATCAAATGTCCAATGCCCTATGTTATATTTACAAAATAAACTACAGTCAGTTGAATATCTTTCAAACAAGTTTCCAGTCCCTGTATTGTAAGATTCCACAACAGTAATGAGGAGACATTGATGCCTGTCAACTCTCTTTATTTACATTTTTCTTTAGTTTTGAGAGTTTTCCTCCAGAATTGACTTTATCAAATATAGTCACAAATTATTATCTTGCTGCTTTTATTCTACTTCATTGGAGACAAGGTTTAGTACATACAAATACTATTTTGGAAACATCCTAGCAAGCTATGCTGTGCAATCCATGTGAAAACAGACACTGTGAATATGTAGAATCCAGATGTAATTCCACCCATAGGTAGTCATAACAATAAAACACATATTCATTGCAAATCCTGAGCCAAACAAGACAGAGTGTTCTTTACCATTATCAAAACAACCTCATTTCTATTATCCCGGGAAACACAGCTAAACTATTTGTTACAGGTACTGGTTAACAGCATTCACTACAAATATGTTAAAATGGCATATATTTCAATTAATTAGATTTCCAGAGGAGTAATGTGGTATTTGGACTTTGACATTAAATCAATTCAAGCTTTACAGATACTCTTGACAACCCCACCCGTAAAATCAATAGTAAAACCTTGTATCCCTCGGAAAGGACAATGATATCTATGTGAAAATAGGAATTTAAATAAAATTGAAATTGTCTGTAGCAGGTAGCTTTGGGATTATTCTAGCACTTGTACAGTATTAAATACAATCTTATATTCCCAATCACAATACAGAGGTTCTTTAAAGATGTAATTGACTATTGTGAATATTTTCTGTATGACATCATGTATGTGGCACTTTTTATTTCCATTATCAAAGGAAAGTTAAACAGTTTTGGGATTTGTTTAAGGTAAAACATCTATCTTCTGTTAGCACTTACTCTACCAAACTAACTTCACAAATTACACATTGATAGCAACATTCTAAATTACCCTTACGATAGGGAGCAGCTGTGCAAATCATTATGGGAACACTGGTAGGAGGAGGCAATATCCTTTGCACAGAACTAAACTTTCTATTTTTGTGCTACATAATAGAAATTATTACTTTTTAAGATGGCTTTTGTTGTTGTCACCGCTCATCTTCCAGCTTCTCATTATGTTAAACAATAATATCAAAGAAAAAATGCTTTTCTTCCAGAAAGATATCATAAGCATCAGACTAGGAGACAAGACCTGACAGTGACAGAAGGAATTGGTGAGACTCACTTTCACAATCACTGAAAATATTAAGACTTGAAACAGGAAACAAAATGAGAGTCCTGAAGGATGCAGCTACCACAAAACAATTCTGAATCTCCCAGAGAAGAGTGGGAGAATATAAATATTCATTGTGTTCAACAGAGACTAGCACATTGCATGCTTACTGCAAAACAGAGACACTTCAGTATATGTTGAGGCCTCATAACAATGGGATTTGCCAATTAAATCTGAGGGGTGTGATCATTTCTGTTGTGATATGGTGAATAACATGCTGAGAGACACTCAGATGAAAGGGTTTTGAATCACTGCAATATTCTGTTTCAGGCTTCTTTTTTTTTTTTCTTTCCCCATCCTGTGTAAATATGAGAATGAAATGTGGTAGACAAGCCTGGGGAGACTTAAAGGAAGGTTATTTTGAGGTTGTTTTTCTTTACTTAAGTCAGCTAAATGCTAAATTAATACCAGCTATATTTACTTTTCTTTTAAAGCCTGTAAATTGCACCTAATTAATAGACCCTGATGAAGTAAGATACCTGCATTCCCTCAGATTTGGATCTAGAGGAACTTTTCCCTGTTATGTCTCTTGATTAAATCTTGGGATTGTGCTGTGCATATCTAAAGAAGCAAATTCCCTTGGTTTCTTCCACCAATTAAGTGTGAAGGACAGCGGATGGCTACTTTGCCACTACTGTAATTTTTAATCTCTTCATTGTAAGCAGCAAAAAAACCACCCTCGCTGTGACTCTCTGAGACTGAGGGGGGAAAGGGAGCTCCTAATAAAACCTGACAGCATTTGCAGAGAACAGCACTGAAGAGCTCACCACATTCCTGCAGGATTCACTGCTAATAATCTTCACAAGGAGGTTAGCGGGTTCCCTACCCCATCCTTTTCAAAGGCTGAGAGTAAGGTGAGGCACTGAAGTGACAGACCCAAGATTATCATCACCATCACCATTTACATTCACATAGCACCTGGGAGACAAGTCGTGGACCCCAACCCCTTGACTAAGTGCAGTTCAAGCAGAATGTAAAAACATCTTGCTTGAAAAAAATCTTACCATCCAGCAGAAGACAAGGAACGCTGATAAACGGAAACACAGAATACAAAACTGCTGTCCAGCATCTCTACAGCAGTCTCTAGTTATCAACAACCCCTCTCAATAACCTTAAACTATTACATTTCTGGTGTATATACCATGGAAAATGAAATATTTAAGGAGAGTTTTGAAGGAGAACCAACATCACCTTGTGGAAGTACATTGGGAACTCTTCTGCCTGAGGGCATGGAACGAGGTTCTGGAAGCACTGCTAACAATGTCGTCCATTGCACTCTGCATTCACTTCTTTTCTGAACTGATCTGAGGGTCATATGTTTCCAGTATTGTCATTATTACTATTTAACTGGCAGGCACAGATATTTACAGAAATCTAAAGGGAAAACCCCTTCATGTATATCTATATTTAAGTAATGTTCCAGATGTCTTGTATAAACCCCATCCCTCCTAGCAACTACCAGAGTATTTCAACTCTCAGCAGATTCTGTAGGACACTGCCTGTCATTTTAATGTGACTTAGACTTACTTAGAAAATGAAGCTACCAGAACCTAAAACTACCAAAAGGCTACCAAAAAGTGTCGATGATAACAGATGGCTCTGTCTGGAGGATCATTCAGCAGAACTGAACCAAATATGGCCAGCTAATATATTTAATTAACAACTTTTTGTCTGTTAACATTGTGTCTTGTATTAAGTGACAACTAGCAAAGAGTTTTCACTGAGCATGAAGTATCTTATTTCAGGTCATATTCTATAGTTTATATTTCAATTGCCAGTCACCATTATGTCTCTATGACAGATATCATATAGTCTTCATGAGGCAACATAAATAAGATCCATGTTCATTTTTCTTGGCAATCTCATTTACCCTCTTCCAGTAGCCATCAGCTTCCAGTGTATGTACAGCTATATGCTAAACCCCATTTTGGTCTCTCAAAATCATTGTCACAATTTTCTTTGACTTCAGCAAGACTTGGATTTGGCCTAGGGAATTTATTCCATTTATTTGCAAAGCTTTTGCTAAGTTTGTAAATCCCTGGAGTAATGTTCATATCGCAGGAAGAGAAATTCCTTAAATGTGACAGAGTTGATAAATTTCTCAGGCACAGAAAAGTTTGGCGGATTCTATTGCTACAGTCTGAGCAGTTGCCTGGCACACTAGGTGATAGCAAACTGGTTAATCCAAAGGGCTTCATGAGAATTTTTTAAAACAATTTGTCCTCCTTGCTTCTGAATGGCCACACAACTACTGTCATATTCTGTATTAATATGAATTATAGGGACAAAGATGTGAATAAGTTAAGCAGTAGACTCCTTCCAGGCACTTACTGCTGATCCATAAGCCTTATGATGTGCAGTATCGTCATTTTGGAGGTCATACACTTAAGAAATTTAATTTTGCTTAGTTATCATTAGAACTCCATTGCTGCAAAATAATTCAGATTCAGCTAGAAAAATAAGCTCACCAATCAGTTAAGACTTAGCTCAGGACTCTTCTTGTCAAGAGTAATCCAGAAAGAAGCAGAAGAACAAAACCAACTAAAGGGTAATGACAATTTTCATAAGCAAACTAGGAACAGCTGCTCCAAGGTCAGTAACTGGAAAATGATGTTAATGATCCTGCATTAGCCGGGTAAAGTGTCACTGCTAAAACAAATCAGTCCAGATTTGAACCATCATGTGGCTCTACATCAGTACCAATTAAGGTGGCAGATGATGTATAAAGAGCCTGGACAAAGGATATTATTATGTTACGAGCTGTATTGATTTTTACAAGGCTTGTTTGATTGACTGACTGATACTATCAAGTAATTAGCTTTAATCTTGGGTTACAACGACCAGAAGAAATCCTGAATCAGGTTATATTTGATCTTTGATAGTACTTTACTGATAGGAAAGTGCTTAAATAAGGCAGAACCCTAGTTTCCTTTGTAAAACCAGTGTTACACAAATAGTCTATGTAGAACTTGGCACACCCAGGAGGGGCCCAGGCGGCGTACAAATTCTGGTCACACAGACAGCAGGCAGTAAAGAACAACCTGTTAAGCGATTCTAGCACAGGAGTTCATAATTGGTTTAATGCTTTGGCACATCTGATTTTAAAAAGCACATACATAAAACAGTATGCAAATCCAGAGCTCTCCTGCTAAGGATGCACACTTCCTTTTCCTAAAAGACAGCCACAGGGGATAGAGAGGGGAAAGATGCCCAGCCCACTTGTCTACTGTGGCCACTTCTTCCACTGACAAAGCCAGGACATTTACCAGACCATTTACAATTTGCAAGCTCATTACCTATAAGAAAACTAGACTAAGGTGGTGTCAGGAACCCAACCTCATAAGTGAGCCCCTCCGGTGCATGTCTGATCCCAAATCCCAAGCTGAAACTTTGTTACCTGAAAGGAAATTCCACAGGGGCAGAAAACCAGATTACAGACATTTGCAACACCTTTCCTAGGACAACGAACAGCAAGATGTCTTGGGTTTGTCTTTATCAGCCCCAAGTCTTTTATCTCCATTTCACACATATGCCTCATTTTAGACCAAGTCTGTAAGAAACACTGTATGTTTTTATCTCTGAGCTCCCCAATACACCTATTGATTTCCACATACATACTTCCCTTCCCTCCATTCAAAACAGTCACCAAGCATTTGCTCAGTGTGCTGGGCCACCCTGCTTCCACGGACATCACCTCTCTCCCTTCACACATTTCCTCTCACAACCCTGTCCTCCTGATCCCATATAGTTTAGCTCCATACTCCTGAAGGTCTCTACTTTCTCCCACTCACGCCTCAGGCTTTTTTTTCTATATACAGACACTCCCCATTTTTCCATAGGTTTTTCCCCTCTTCCTGAGCAAAACTCCTGTATTTAAAGGCATCTAGCTAGACCCTGTTTCTGTTTCAACTAATATACCCAACAATTTGGGACTAAGAAACCACAGGCAAATACCATCACTGAATTTGCTTTCTCCGTCTTCTCCATCTCCCTTTATTGTGTCAGTTTTCTGCATGATAAGCTGCACGTGGCTGCAACCATCTCAACATACTTGTTTGTAAAGCATCTGTCAAATCTTCAGCTGCATGCAAAATCTAAATGTGCTGTGATTTTTACAACGGGCAGCCCCACTGAATTAAAAACTACTATAGTGCTGAAGATACCTATCTGTAAGAGAAACAGAACGTTATTTCTGTCACTGGGCTCATTATTGACTTGCAGTATATCCAGACTCAAATATAATTTTCTTTCATTAGGATAATTTTTCATTCGTAGCATTTAAATAATTTGAAAAATAGAGGTAGTGTGAACAAGTTACAGCTCAACTTATCTCTGCAGTGCTTTAAACGTAAAACCCAGTTCTTGGTCATCGGGGTGGCAGGGCAGTAGTCTTGTTGAAACAAGGTTTCTTGTTAAATCTCCCTTTTCCCCCTTTCTTATTGATTTGCAGATCTTTGTGCCCAGAATGAATTCTCAGTTCCTTTTCTGGTGACACATTTTGTGCATTGATATTTATTGTGGTTTTGGCTATATATATGTATGCCCCAGGGCTTCAGCTCTTATCAAGAGAGAGATTCAGTTGCTCAAAGCTGCAAGTCCTGTTTTTTCTGGTTCAACACATCCTTACACTGGAAGTTTCTGGGTTTGCTTGCCTCCTGAGAATTTACAAACTAAGCCAAAGTTCCAGAGTAAAGATAAATGTCTGTATATGCGACAGGAAAAAAGAAAAATCACAGCTGTTCTGATCAAATAACGCAGCCAGCTCATTCGAAAACTGTACTAATTTAGATGGAAACAGCATAAACTGATGCGTGCAGGCAGGTATTTACAACCACCCTGGACCCAAGAACAAAGCTTCCACCCCAAGGACCTGCCAAGAGCCAGGTGGCCTTCAGAGCCAGAGACAAAACTTTGTTCAGCCTTACCATGACCCAGAAGCTCATGCCCTCATGAGAGCGAATGGGAGACTTGCCATTCTTTTCAAAAAGAATATATTTGAGTTAAAAGTTTGCTAGCCACCACTGATTGCATGCGTCAGTGGGCAATTGATGTATTTTCACACACAAATAGCCTCTGTGAGGAGAAATGACACATAAAAACCCCAATAACCAGGTTTGGAAAATTGACTCCACATTAAAGGAACTTATTTTATTCTTTCCTTTTTACAAGAAATTTGTATAACCTGCCATTGTTTTTACAGTCATTCTTAAGATGATGGAGCATATTAAAAAGAAAGTTTAAGAAAACAACAACATAGGCTGTTCCTCACTGTAACTTGTAAATGTCAAACTAGTGCTGCCTGGAAAAACACCACTGGTGTTGGAGATCAGGGAATGGGGAGGAAAAGACAGAAGGCATCGGGTACAAAAATAAGCACATACAACTGAGATTTTTACATCTCTTGTGATATCTGTCTTCACTTTGAAAATTGTAAAGGTGGTGACACAATTATCAAATTATTTCTTTTTCTTTGGGTTTTTTTGGTGGTTTTGGTTTGGGTAGTTGTTTTTTTTTCTTAAGAGGGAGGTAAACACGGCCTCCAGGAGAGAGTTAAAAAGAACATGAATTGGATAAAGGCTTCTGCCCATGGGGATAGCAAACAGTCAGAAATGGCTGCTATGTATTCTCAGGGATTTCCCTCCCATTCTCACTCAATACTGTTTTCTGTGCTAAAGCGAGATAAAGCATCCACAGAGCTTCTTACAATAACTGTCCTCCTTTTCCTTCCGATGGGATAACAGTTAAGCTAATGGGATAACCTTAGGAAGCAGAAATTCGACACAAACCAGACAGCAGGTACTTACCAAGCAGATTGCTCTGAAACAAAAACAGTGCCACATGTTTCCCAGAACAGCATAAGCCTCCATCCACAGTACTAAAACACTAACCAAGTCTCTAAAACAGTTTTTAGCCTGAAAATAGAGGTTGCAGAGACTCCATGCAATCTAAGAACATGCTGTTTTGGATTTTCTATGGAAGATGTTCAGACAATAACATAACATACAGCAATATAAAACCTCAAGATAAATGAATTTAAAATAAAGCCAGGAAAGACAAGGTTAAATTTGTACAAAATGAACATATTCCATACTCAGCTGCAGGAGAGTATAGCGTGTTCATCCCATTTTGAGAATGATAGCCAAATTATTCTTTCTTGGAGTGAAATCCCAGCCCCACTGAAACCTATAGCTGTATTATCAGAGCTTCCCTATCATCTCAGTCTTTATGACTGCCAGCTCTTTGGCCAGTGAAACAAAATTTCAAAGAAAGAATATTATCTTCAAAGGATCTTTATTTACTCTAATACACAGGCATGTATACCAAGTACATTTTTTAATATTATGACAGACCTGACATTCAATTTTTGGTCATATAAAACCAGCAGATGCCTTATTGGGCAAAATGGGAAAGAGCGGAAGGATAATGACAGCATAACAATGCTGTTTAGGAGGGGAAAACGTATTCCAGTGGGTTTGGGGAGTTTTCTTTTATCTGCTTTGCTGGAAAGGACTGTATCTTTGTGAAACAGCCAATATTCAATAGCTGTGGTTGTTCTTTTTCATTCTAAAATAACTAAGCCAAACTATAGATAAAATTGAAGATTTTAGATTTGCTCTTAAATTCCAGCTGTTGTTCTGGCTCTGAGTTTAGAAGTAGCTGTGATTCAACACCACTGCAAGAGTTCCCCACTGCCTCTGTCTGTCC
>NW_009650170.1:177026-204811 GCF_000708025.1 Charadrius vociferus | reverse complement strand
CCCCCCCCAAATGATTTATATGCAGGAGCAGAGAACTGGAATGAGAAACAGCAGATGCCAGATAAAACCATACAAGCCACATGCTAAGGAGCTGTGAAAGTACAATTGTAAAGGGAGATGCTGTGAGTTGCTAGCAGGAATTGAAGCTCATTTAGCCCTGCCTGGGCCGGCTGCTCTAGCGGGATAGCTGCAGGGCTCTGATGCCCACTGTGGGTTGCTCACCACCGCTCCTAGAATTTATTACAGTCTTGTCTGAGACAAACCAATGACAGGTCTCTTTAGCTAGTCTAAAGCTAATATAGGTCTTATGCAAGCTACAGAAGTGACTACAATACAGATTTATCCAGAGAGACTGTTTCTCTTAGGCCAGAAAACCAATGAACTACTTTTGTGTTTTTCCTATTTTGGCTGCTATTGTCTCATTCCTACAGTCAAGATTCAGTTACAAAGCTGTTCTTTGAAGCTGAATGTTATTCCGTTATATCTATTTTAACAGCAGATACCAAAAAAGTCAGCAAGATTTCGTATTATCTCATAGTGTCTTGAAAAAGCACGAAACCCTCTGAACACAAGGGCAAACCAAAAGCAATTCAAATCCTTACAGCCTGAGCAACTACCAAAACGGCTTCCCCACATACCAAGAGTGTTGAAGAACATTGCCATCTGTTTCCAACTTTAGCCGAACCTGATATGGACATTTTTATGGTAGAAAATCTAACAGTATTATCATTATTTTCTTTATAAAGAATCTTTAGCATTAAAAAACATTTTTGCAAATTGGAAGGGAAATGCCTTTGTTTAAGCAACAAAACCTGCTCTCTGATGATTCAAATAGCACTAAGAATCCAGTCAATGTTAATAATAATGACAGTCAGCATCCATTCAAGACAGCAATTAAAATAATGTTATCTCCTGAGTTTTAAGAGCCACTTACTTAACAGGAAAAGACTTTATATATACACTGACACACAGATGGCACTTTAGTTCTTAAGAAAGAAACAGACTCAAATACCTTTCAGAAACATTCAGAACCCAACTGGCAATTTTAATATCTCTATTCCCAAGACAATGTTCTGTATCTGAAGATCAATTATTGAAACACATGACTATTGGAACATGATTACATCTAGAATTTACAGTAATAAAATCTAACTACTTCTTTAATACGTTCACTACAGGACAGAGGAGAGTCACTGCACCACGTCCTGTGGCCCTGCACCTCCACTGTGGGCAAAGAGAGCACAAAACGGGACACGCTGAGGTGCTGCCACCAGCACGAAGAGGGGGTGATGACCCTCCTGGGGATGCCTCAAGGTCAGTCTCACTTTTACTAGTCAGAAGCACAGGGTGCCTCAGCAGCATGCAAAGAGGAGGTGAATGAGACAGACAGGGCTCTGCAGCCCGTGGGAGGGCAAGAGGAGATTGCTTCTGGACCAGCCATGAAAGAAGGGCTGAGAAATGATGGAGTCTGTGAGAGTTAGCAGCGTAAGAACAGTCTAAGAGCTGATGCAGCCCGTTGGTTCACATTTAATTATATATACTAAAGGTTTAGATTTGAAGTAATTTACTATCCTCACCGAAATCAGAGTGGAGAGAGAAGATGTAAGACTGACTTCAGGGACTTGAGCTTGAAAGGTAATAGTAAAGTCTCAATTTCAATTATAAAAGGCAACCTACTCTCAACATGAAACCTGGATGGGGTGTTTACATTTACTGTACACACCTGCACACTGGCAGAAATCAATTGTTTGCAATGTAAATGCTGGCATTCCAGCACTCAGTGGTGGCGTGACTTCATTCAGGCCACGGTAGCCTACTGTTAGTCTCCAGTCCCCATCAGACTTTCGCACTGGCCATATAGGGCTGTTAAAGGGTGAGCGAGTTTTGCTGATCACTCCTTGGCTTTCTAGCCGTGTTCAAATCCAGCAGCGACTGAAGGTTGTGACCATCTGGGGACATATAAATAGTCCCTGTTAAATTACCTCCTGGCTTCATCCAGTGTTCTTACAGACAACTGTCTACAGCACAGTTGCCGTTGCTAGCCATTTTGGCAGTTTCATGGCTAAGCAAGATTCATGGAAACTGGGTCTGGAAAGAAAATGAAGTGTGCTTGTAGAGAGTGGGCAGTTGTGCTGGCCGGTTCTGTGACTGCATTGAGAGTTCCTCCTCTGAAACTGCTCATTTTCACCCTTTAAAAGTGCTAAATCTACACCTGCACAGGCGCAGCACAGATAGGTATAGAGTGAGTGGGAAATAGCATTCTTTATGGCACAAAGAAGAGGTTATGTACTTTAAGAACTTAAAATACCGCTTTTCTAAGAAAAAAAAATTAGCTCGTTCATTGCTGGCAGATGTAGTGAGCTTCCAGACAAAATAAAATAATTCTGTGAATAAATCCTTATTTATTCTGAACTCAGTGTTTCTCTGCCAGCACATCTGCAAAACTACGATTAACTCAGCATAAACATAACTTCGCCTCCTCCACTGTCCAGTCTCACCACAGAGTCAGATTTTACAGTTACCTGATGGACATCAGAAGAATTTCAGTAAGAAAGCAAAGCAACTGGAAACAGCAAGATTTTAGCGAATCAGCACAAAGGCACTGATTTGGTTTAATTTTCAGTTTAAGTTATTAATTCTCAGTTCTGGGAAAAAAGCAGACAATAAAATAATAGTGAGTAGCCACTGTTCACTGGAGATTTTAAAATTTCTTCACATTTACTGCTCATCCTGAGCCACAAGGTATTAGGAGTGAAACGTGCAGATTTTCAACTAAATAATGGAAATGTGATTGAGCCACGGTATACTAAAGGAGAGTAAAAGCGAATCTGGGAATATGCATATGCAATAAGGAATATTAAAAAGTTTCTTGGGCACTGCAGTATGACAATGCACTCTGATGATTATCTTTATTAGATAGCACTGGATAAAGAGCCAATTCATTAAAAATTAATGGGACAGTACTGCCATCCATACATTATACATAAAGTGGATGTGGACAGCTAAATGTTAAATCTGTTGGAAAGAACTGCAAAGCGAAGTACGAGAGTGTATCATAAAATAATAGGAACCATGTAAGAAGGCCATACAATAAAATGGGGAGACAAGAAAGACGACCTCACTGTATGACTCTGTAAAATCAAATGAGGAGATTAGAAAAACTACAATAAACCAAAACTTTTCCCTGAAATGGAAAAATTATTCCCGGAAAGTGTACAACAGCAAATAAAAGAACCTTATTAAAGAGCGACACTGGAGAGCAGTGAATACAATGACAAATGGCAGAAAGACGTTTGATTGCAAAACAGCAGAGCTATTCACGGAAAGAAAACACTTTTATTGTGCCTTTTGATGAAAGCTCAACAATGTGGGGCATTAATATCACTGAGGCAGAATATCAAAATAGGCAGATAAACCTTTTTTATTCAATCACAAAATGAAAATTCCATTTATACCATGTTTGATAATTAAGTACGTTTAGAGTAATTTAAAAATATATGTTTCATTATTCTAAAATTTCTTAAAGTTTTTGATTACAAAATGAACACCTGTGGCAAATTACAAGATTTTGGATTAGAAGCGCTATTCAGAATACTCACATATACTAGAACGATTATTTCTAAGGTTTGTAGAAAGCTTCAGTGTGGACTTCAACTGTCAGAAATAAACATACATACCATTTGATACGTACAGCCCTTAAAAGATATGCCTTTAAGAAAATTTACCATTCCACATATTTATATGGCAAGATACTTTCTGAAACGATTTTGCTACCAAATGATTCCTTCACAGTGCACTGAGAATTAATGTTGCTTTATGGTGGCGATGAAGAGGAAGAAATGGAACTTCAAAGAAAAACTGTTCAGCTCAAATACAGATGTATTTTCATAAACACTCTCTTAACTCCTAATATTCCCAAGACTTACTCACAAGGCACAAAGTTAAGCATATTCAAACAACTCTGTCTTCACAAATCGAATTTCAAGAGAAATATTATATAAAGAACCTCTCCACATACCTATGAAAGCTAACAACCTGGTTTAGGAACACAACAAACTTACATCAGTGCAATTTAAGAGCACGCACAAAAATGTAAGGAACTACAACAGTTGGGATGAGGCCGCTTTTAAAATTTGACCAGGCTGGGACACAGGAACAGTGTTACTCATACGAAGACCATTACAAAATGCACCTAAACCAGGCAAACTCCACTCATTTCTACTAACTGAAATGAAATTCTGAACCTGCAGTTCTAAGAACTGCCAGCCTGACAGTGACAGCAGGAACAACATCCCATGTCATCTTCAGATGACAGGCACTGGCGTTTCTGAGACTCTGTGAAAGTCTGTGCTTTATGCTTCCAGGACATACTTGGATTTTAATTATCATGTTACACCGTAGGTGTCACCCTAAAAATGTATTGGTGCACCTCAGTGGACCTCAACTCCCTGGACTGAGTCTGAGCCATAGATCCCACCATTTTGGTGTTTGTAGACCTCTCCCTAATAAAGCCGTGTGTTGAACATCTGTTTTCACGATGTATTTACAATCATGGTTAGTCTGATACTTTGATATTTCAAATATAGTTCCCTCAGACAACTGACAACCTTTTCATTTCAGCATCTTCTAATGACAGTCCTTCAGAAGAACACAGACATAGACAAAGGCTAATACACAGAGAACTTGAAAAGCAAGTTTTGAGTTTGGGGTAGGAAAGACCCCTAACACTTACAGCTCTGCAAAACATCCATTCCATGCCTCAAAGATCCATGTGGATTATAAATGTGGAAACTACGAACAGAAAAGGAATTATTCACCACATTATTAAACATGACAAAAAGCTTCTGAATTGAAGCTTAAAACAGGCTATTTAAGATTCCAGCAATCCCTGGGACTTTGGCAACAAAAATGTTCAAAAGCCTTTTATAGTTGCTGTCAGATTTATGTAAAGCATTTGAGATTCCTGTGAACTTATTTATATAACAACCTAAAACTTGAAGCCAACTTGAAAGTCTTTCTATTCTAATTACTCAGAATTGGAGGTGCCGTACAGAAGATACACAGTGTTCTTTCTTGAACATCTAAAATGGTGGCTAGCAAAACATGGCTTAGGTGAACATTTTATAGAATGGCTGTTATTGTTGATGAGTGGCATCATTCAATATAAAAACTATTTGCTGAGATGTTTTCCTGTTTTCTGTTCAGAGACAACGGGGAGATATCACTGTATGCTACATTCAACTCCAACTGACTTCACATTCTGCCCCACTCGTCTCACATAATTATTTTTAGGAAAATGCTGCCACATGTAAAAATAAAATAAACGTTTCCATCTCTTTTCAGAAACATAGCACAAGAATACTCCCCGGAGTCAGGCTTAGGATGGACACCAAGATATTTTTGGGAACTGAGGCCCAGCTGATCTGGATGCAAGGCACTATCATTCAAAACCATTTGGTTTATATCCCACACAAACACTGCCATCTCTCTGGGTCACTCCTTCAGCTCCAAAATGGAAAGGAGCATCAGCTGTAAAAGCATCTAGCATCACTCCAACAGCATCCACGCCGTAGTTTGGGGTCACTATGGGAGCAGTAGCAGGACATGACCTTACTGGGTCTGCACGATGCAGTAAGAGCTAATATACAGTAAAAGAGCTCCCACCCCAAGAAGCCTTTCAAGCTTTATCTTTCAGGATGATTTGAACATGTTTTCCCTTTCATCTTCCTCCACCCAAAAGCTCTCAATGCCATTTCCTTTCTTCCCAACTCCCAATTTTCCTGTCCCCACCATTTTGCTGTGCCAATGAGGTCACCCAATTCTCTCCTGTTTCAGCTACCAGCTTCACTAGTCCTTCATCCTTCACGTCAGCACTTCTCAACTATCCAGGCTGTGCATATTTTCAAACACAGACTTGTCAAACAGACTTCTAATTAGCCCAAATGTCTTTATATAGATACTCCTTCAGGGTGTCTGCAGCTTCAGAAAATCATGGGTCTAAGAAGAAATAAACACAAATCCTACAGTATTGACACTCCATATAAACGTTGTTGCGAATTACAGACACAACAAAAGGTCATTTGCCTGTATTATCTGGGATATGAATTATCTTTTACAACTATTGTGAAACTGGTCAAACTGTTTCATCCTTACATTTCTATAATCACTCAATGTCCAAATGATGTTTTCACAGAAATGAAGAATCTCTTCATAAAAACATATAGTTCCTCATCACTCTTATTTCTTTCATTACTATACTATTCATTTAATACAAGCTTGTATTTATTATTCAAAGCAGGAGAAAATTTATATCCCAAATGTTACCAGAAGCAATAGTGCACAAGTTCACAATTCTTTTCATTTATCAAAATTTTGCCATGTCAGTCAACAACCAGAAACGTAGTTGCAGTACACCTAAAAAGAAATACACACACAGAGCACTGCAAGTAATAAGCATGCTAACCTGTTTTGGTTGGGCTTTTTGTTTGTTTGTTTGTGTGGTGGTTTTTTTTTATTTATTTATTGTGCTGATGAGCATTGTTTAACAACCATGGATTGTTATAAGCAACTGTGGCTTCTCTCTCTTCCTGTGTTTCTTTCATATAGGATTACTCCATATACATTCCGGCTGTGGGATTTTTGTGGATTAAGACAGAAGCCAGCAGCATTCTTTATTCACTGCTTTTGGCATTAAAACACCACTTTGATTGCTTTCCTTTTTTTTCTACTTAATCATGTTTTAGACAGACAGAATCCAGATTTAACTCATCCAGGCTCTGCTTTGCCATTTTCCCTTTAGCTATGAGAGCTAGAGACAGAGCTTACACAGAGCAAGGAAAAGGTAATTTCATATTTAGTTCAATGACACCTGCGGAAGAATCCTGTGAACCTGTGCTGAGATCTCAGTGACTCACAAGTGACTTATGATGCAAAAACAGTGACATAAAGGGGTAAAATGTTCATAAAATCTTTAAGAGTCCATTAGCTATCAGAAATAATATACTAATATCTCTAATAAGAGCATCCTTAAGACATGCACAGTGCATGGCAGGCCCTTGATCAATCTCATCCAGCGTATGGCAGTACAGGTACTGCTGAACATGAACGTGGAAAACCTGTCCACACAGGGAACATAATAAAAATTAGCACCTATAATTTCCCTTGTGTTGCTTTGATCTCTTGAGTCAACCAAAGTGAAGCCTCAACAACTTGTGATGTATTTATTCTATGGGCAGGTGTAAGTACAATCCTAGCTGAAACCTCTTTGGAGGAAAAAGCAAAATCCAGTGCCTTTTACCTTCTATAGCAATTCCCATAGCCCAGGGATCAATGGGCATTCAAAGTGAACTGGAACATCTTCCATCTGCCATTCAAATTCTCTATGAAAAATAAAGCTTTGAGAAAATATCTGAAGACGAATCAAGAGGACAGTGGTACGTGCATCTCATTCTTCCTTGCAAAAGACATATTTTTCATTCTGGCAGAGAAAATATCCAGCAATACTCACTACCCGAGACAGACGGGCATGACCTTCCTAAGCATGCTGATCCACACAATAAGTTTGCACTTGCTTCTACGAAAGGCTGTTTTCATGCTTTTTGATCAGGAATGATTTACTTTGGGGGATTGTATGATACTAAGATCGCTAATAGGATACAGAGCCTTTCACCTGTAGGTCAGTGTCTTCAATTTCACCCCAGCTTATGAAACTTGATCTGGCAACATGCTGTGTGGTCCTCAGCAACTGCCCTCAGCTCCTGCAGACACCAGGAGCTGCTCAGGGCACTCGGCAGGGGACAAGAGTGCTCAGCTCTTGGGAGAAGCAACCTCCTGCTGACTAAAAGTCAATACGTGCTGTACTGAGACCTAGGTGAAACACAGTGCTGTTCTCAGGTTTATTCCTTTACATTAATAAAAGAAAACACCAGGGCTGCCCCATTCGGTGCATGAAATTGAGATGACATGCAACTTCACTGGGTATGCACAGGGCCTTAATCACTTCTACAGCCCCAAAGAATCTGTTCACAGACGTGGCATGCTCCAGCTGAAGGCTGATGATGACTATGATTATCCACATAGTAACTTAATAGAGTGGTTCTCCAATAACACAAATTTGGGGCTTTTAAGAAACATTAAGTTTCTTTTTTCTAATTAAAAAAAAAAAAAAAGATGATAATGTCCTTTGAATAAACTAATGGCATCCAGTAGTTAAGAAAGAGTTACTTGTATGTTTGCATTATTTAGACTAATCTTTTCCCCAGGAAATAATGAGCTGAGTAAGACCATAACAATTCCAGCATCAGGTGCAGTGGTGGAAAAAGTCACCCCATCATTTGCACTTAGCTGTGTAACATACTTCTAAGTGTCTACATTACCAATTTGGAAATATACGGCAAGTCCCCAGGATCAAAATTAACAAAGTTACATAACAGCTGAACTGTTCAGTTCCAGATAACGCCTCTTGGACTACAAATCATTAGAATCAGCTTGAAAAATATTTCTTTTCCCTAGAAGAATCTTTAATGTTTTTCAGGGAAAACAAATAAGAGAGACTTATCCATGGGAACTATTTAACTCATCTGAAAAGCTAATGCGTTTACTTTTGACTGAGGTCAAAGTTGCATGGCACTGAAAGCCAAAAATTGCAATTCTGACTATAAAATGGGGTTTCATTTTGTCTTTTAATCCCAAAAATGGGAATTTAAAGTACTTTGTAAGTCAAAATGAAATTAGCTTATAACATTCTCTTCTATTTATTATAGGAAGAAGTCTTTTGACCAAATAGATATTTTCTATTAAACTGAAAATTTGTTGACAAAATCATATTTTTGCTTAGAAAGTATCTTCCACAAGTAATTCAATCTGCTCTAAAAAACTAGGGGGCTTTGCATATGCTTATTTCTGCATGGAAGAGGTGCGTGCTCTTCAGTCTTTCAATTTTTTTTTCCCTCTCTTTAATCATATAAAAGCACCATTAGAGAAGCCAGCACTAAACCATCAAAGGGCAGTTGGCATTCACCAGCTCAGTGTTCCTCAACAACAAAGATGTATGCCTGTGCATGTCTAAGTTTTGGCAGAACTTGACCGAAAAACAGACTTGCAGCATCCAGAAACAAAAATTCTGAAGAAAACCTGATTTCATAACTGCATTTTTAAATAGAGAAATGTACAACAGTTTTATTATGAAACCAACCATCAGAAAACACAAAATTAAATATAAAATCCCTACCAGTTTATCAATTCTAGGCCCAGGACTGCGATATTTAAAAGCTTTCTGCTTGCTGATATATATTCTGCTAGCTGTCACATTGTATTTCTAAATTGTTAAAAAAACCCTTACCTATCGGCCCCTAAGGCATTCATTTTTCCCTGGACTTTATAAAAACTAGAACATGTTTCCGTGATATTTCTTTTACAATAGGAGGCCTGTTAAAAACAGCATCATGAATATTCTAGTTATGACAGATATGAAAGGACATAATATCCAGGAAACAGTTCTTTCTTAACATATTCATGAAGAGGTCCTTGTCAATCACAGCTAGTGAATTGAATAAAAAAATAATACTCGGAGTCTTAGGAGGATACAACTGAGTTTTACATGCTGGAGATATAAAGACTGAAGTGAGACCAGGTTCCACTAACAAGATTCCTGGCCTGAAGTGCCTTTGTGAAATTATTCAGAAACCTGCCAATAACGATATTTCAGGCTGCAGCTATCTTCTCCGTGGTTTTCCTCCGTGTGGGTCCATGTGTTATTGCCACACAGTTAACGGAGTCTCTCAGCCAGTGCTTTAAAGGAACAATATCTCCAATTGTCCATTCATCTTGGAGTTTCAAAACAATGTGTTTTACACCCCTGCTTCTTTTGAACATTAAAAAATTTACATCTTGAAATATTCTGGAAATAAGAAATAAACTGCCAAGCACCTTAAGCAGGAGAAGCACTTACATGCCTACTTATATATATTTTAACGTGTAAAAGCAACATGATTTACTATTTATGCTCTGTTGTCAACTTGTTCAGCAGTATCTGCATAGATAATTAAACAAACTTTTATATTAAAACAGTTTTTTGCACCTTCACTACTTTTGAAGCAGGTACAAAGTATAATATTTAAAAGATATTACTCAAAAATATAAAATATATAGTCAAACTTTACTCGAATTTTTTACAAATATTGAAGGCTAATTCCGAATGATTTATATACAACAGCACACAAAAGCCAGTTTCTAAGATTACCAATTAAGTGCACCTCTTAAACCATGTGGCATTTTCCTAAGTAAAGCCCATAGGACAGCACTTCCGACATGAACATTAAGAGCCAATTTAAAAGACTGTGTTCATTTATACAGGTGCCATATTTACCTCTAATAGAATTACATGTCATTGAAAGTTATTTTGCATCAAAATAGTAAAAACCCCAAACCCAAGAGATACATCTACTATTTAAAATGAGCGAAATAAAACCAAAATCATAACTAGAATAAGCTGATAGAACACTCCACCCTGGGTTTCACTGCTGGCCGCTATCTCCACAGCTAGAAAACACCATTAGTATAACTCCTGCAGCATTCCTTTATACCAGCCTATGTTTCCAGGACACTGAAAATATCAAAATGATTTGCCTAGGAAATGCACATGGTTTCCTCTCATACAGCTTCCTACTGGCACTTCAAGAGCTGCCTCAGGACATATTTTATTTACTTGTCTGACTAAGGATATAGCACTTTGTTTCTCTTACATTTAAAAACAAGTCATTTGAGATCCATTCTGAATTTAAAAGTGTATCATCCAGTCAGATGACACCACAGTAAAAGAGGAAACACAGGTAAAGTTGCAGGCTAACGCAGGTATCAACGTAAAGATGTATGAAATGGCAGAGCACTACCGGCATTGTAGTACAGAGACCTCTTGTGCAAGTTTGTTGGGGATAAAATTAACCTTTAAGCCCACTAGCCTGATTCCAAAAAGGTTTGCTACTGCAGTCAAATGCTAAGTGCATATATATAGAAAAAAACTCAATCCAAAACAAAAAGAAAAATCCTCTTTGAAGATACAAAAAACCTACATTTGAAACACTGGGGTAAATTTATAACAGCTTTCAAATTGAAACTAACTGTAAATTGAATGTCATAGAATTATTTAGGTTGGAAAAGACCTTTAAGATCAAGTCCAACCGTTACCCTAGCACTGCCAAGTCCATCACTAAATCATGTCCCTAAGCACCACATCTACACATCTTTATCTCCAGGGATGAGATAAACACTTCTCTGGGCAGCCTGTTCCAATGCTTGACAGCCCTTTCTGTGAGGAAATTTTTTCTAATATCCATGCTAAACCTCCCCCAGCACAACTTGAGGCCATTTCCTCTTGTCCTATCACTTGTTACTTGGGAGAAGAGACCGAACCCCACCTCTCTACAACCTCCTCTCAGGTAGTTGCAGAGAGCGATAAGGTCTCCCTTCAGCCTCATTTTCTCCAGGCTAAACAACCCCAGTTCCCTCAGCTGCTCCTCATAAGACTTCTGCTCCAGACCCCTCACCAGCTTTGTTGCCCTTCTCTGGACACGTTCCAGCACCTCGATGTCTCTCTTGCAGCGAGGGGCCCAAAACTGAACACAGCACTCGAGGTGGGGCCTCACCAGTACTGAGTACAGGGGGCCGATCACCGCCCCAGTCCTGCTCACCACACTCTTCCTGATACAGGCCAGGATGCCGTTGGCCTTTTTGGCCACCTGGGCACACTGCTGGCTCATGTTCAGCATGGCTGTCAACCAATAAACCCATGCAGCTGTTATGGTTTGAGAAGCTCGCAACAATTTATTGTCGTTTAGACAATTATTCTATCACCCAATGACCTCTCCCCACCCAGGAAGGGGAATCGGGAAAAGCCAAGGAAACCTGGGGGTCAAAACATAAACAGATTTAACAGAATAAGACTAGATAATTAACATTAATAATACTAAAGACCCAGTATTGATCCCAATACCAACATAAAATATATGAAGATTATATTCAACCAATTCTATGAATAGGAAGCTGTGCACTCCCAGCAGTGGACAGCAAACGTCGGACACTGCCACAGCTATGGCTTCAGGAGGAAGGGAAGGCTTCAGGGGACCGGAGCATGAAGTTCCCTGGATTGCTGCCATCAAGGAAGAGAGAACTTCGCAGTAAACTTTCTAATTTATATTAAATGTGATGTTCATGGCATGAAATAATCCTGTCAGCCAGCTTAGGTCAAGTGCCTGGGTCTCACTCCTCCTCATCCCTACACCTGGCTAACTCAAACCTTGAAACCCACATACCATAGCTGGCTAGAAAGTAAATATTTTCACAAATTCAGACACTAGAGTCTTCTAAAAGTGCAGTTTTCCCAAGCATTAAATGAGAAATTAGTCTTGTGTCGCTCAAACCAGGACAGCAGCTTTCCAGCCACCCTTCCTGTAGTGCTGCATGGGGTTGTGGTGACCCAAGCGCAGGACCCGGCACTTGGCCTTGCTGAAGGCTAAGATAATATGTTGACAGACTAAGATATGTCTGAGGTTAATCCACATATATGGCATTTCACAGCCTTGGTCCTTTACAGAGATGGGAAAAAACTGTGCACTGCTGGACACCCCAGCCCACAGGGCAATATTCGGCACTGACAGCTTTCATAGATTCAGTGTTTGCATCCTTTTCACGGTGCATCTGATTTCAATTCAATAGGATCTCTTCCAAAAAGATAGGTTTCCATGCCTAGATTCCAGCAAAGAGCTGAGATTTGCCAACTATCACTGCAAAGACACCTTTAAGGCTCACAAAAATACTGCAATTTTTTTTTTTGAACAGGAAACAAAAATAATGTGAAACGACATCACAGATCACACTGCAATGAAATCTGAAATGTGGGTTACCGAAACCTTGAGGCAGAATACCAAATTGCCAAGAGACTGTTTCTTAAATCAAGTGTCTCAGACTTTTCACCTACTTGTGGCAGAGTACACTGAATTGCAAACAGAATTATCCAAGCACATTTTGGACTCTGTTTGCAAGCACCAGTGAAATGCCAAATTTTAAAAAAAAATAAAAATAAAAAAATCTGTCTAGCACTCATATATTACCAATACCTACTAGAGGTAACGTCTGGCCCAGCACCACATCTATTATGTGACTCATCCTGTTGAAAATAATGACTATTCATCTGAATAATACCAAAAGCATTGCTGAATCAAGCTGAGCCCTGGTTTCAGACCCTTCTCATGTTTGCACTAAAATAAACACACAGATTTTTTTGAGCTACAGAGGGAAGATTTAATCACATTTTAATAGTTCAAACATGTGCAAGTACAGCATCGACATGTACCAACGTGAAAACTGCAAGAATAATGAGGAACTACTGTTTGAAAACAAAACAAAACCTATCTGAAATTCAAAAGGATGAATTTTCTGTGCACAGAAGCTATGTATTTAATATGTTTCCCCTGGGAGTCTAAGTTGTTTCACCTTTGGTAAACTTGATTCATTAGTGTATTAATTGACAGTTGTTTCTTGTTCTAAGTGATTGTTTCCTAGTTCTATTATGTACCGTCAAACAACAGCACATGATTAATTACAAATAAACCAAGAATTAACTTTGCTAACAATGGGATGTTTCAAAGCCTTCTACCTTCAGGAAAGCAGGTGTGCCGCTCCCATGGCCAGGATGTTTTCTGGAGCTTCCCTCGCAGTGTTTCAGACACATGCAGCTGCACTTCTCTCTCAAGAGATTTCGGCTGACATTCGAGGCTGATACAAACGGGTTATTTTTTATTTTGTTCCTTATAAACTGACCCCTTAAATGCAGGAAGTCATATATTAGTGCTGGTCAGTACACAAAGCATCTGTCAAATGAGAAATTAGAACAGATACGGATGACAACAAAAGGCTATATATTAGCCACTTTAGAGACCTTCACCATGAAGTCCAGGTCCAATAGAAATCTATCTCAGCCCTGTAGTCTTCCAAAGAATCCGCTGATCGATAGTGCAAAATTAAGATACTTCATTTTGCTGTCAATATAATTAATATGAACTCCACTTAAGTGAACAGATTATCTGTGGTCTCGCAGCTCACCAGAAAGAATTGGAAACTTAACATGTTGCAATACCAAAGATATAAAGGAAGACGGCTGGATAGAGACCTCTGACAGGCTATTTATCACCTACCTCAGCACTAATGGCAGGAGTTCATAATGATTAAGAAGATACATTCTGTCTGAGGTTGAAGTTGAGGTGGTTTAAGTGTCCCTTTCAAATCCGTTTGCAATGGATTTCCAGGGCTCTTATACGAACAGTTACTTGAATTGCAGGCCAAACAGAAGTCCCTTAATCAAAATGTGAACTGGAATTCCTTCTTAAATGTTCATATTAGCTGGCTGCCTAGTTTCCTATTACTGGGATGAACTACAAACTCTTTTTTTTTTCATAAGTCAGAAAGTTTCCCTCTGTCTATATTTCTTCTGAGTTTATCTGAAAATTAATTTCGGTAACTGACATTTCTGAAATTACAACAATAACTCCACAAAGTGTAGCCTGTTGCTCTCTTTTACAGCCTATCAGAACATTGGAATCACCTATACTGGAATAGCTTGCTGTTTCTACTGTACAATTTTAAGATATTATATTTCCAAAGGAACAGAGTTACTGTTACTTAGGAAAAGCACACTTCCATGAGTAAAATATTTTTCATCAATTTCGATAACATCAACAGAAAAGAATTACCACCTCATGGAAAACAATTATGATCTTCATATCATGTAGCCAAGGCCAACAAAACATCAAAGATAGCTACACACTACGGAAACAGAGATCACCAAGTGTTTATTTGGAAAATAGAACATGGAGGAATAACATTTACTCCTCTGAAAGCTATGGTGAATAGTTCTGCTATGTCCATGGTTTGCACATTTGGATAAGTTTAATATGACCACTCTCAAGAAACAATGGATTTTTATGCAGATTTCCCTCCCCCCAAAAACGATAGACTATACATACAAGGAAAAGATTATTTACTTTGGCCTGTGTTCTGGTTTGAGGTAGAACAGGACCAATTTTGTTCAGTAACTTTATGTTTCAGCTGGGCCTCTTCTAACTACTGAAATTAACAGCATATTGTGCAGACACTGTTCGCTCTCTCAGAGCAGTAAGAGCTATGTTCATAGCTGATGCCCAGGCATGGTGTGCCGAGAGGCTCTTGCTTATACTTATGCTTATTGCTTATACTTATTGCTTACACCCAAGGGCAGCTCACTTCGGTATTTGCCCCGTTGGAGGGTCGGAAGCAGAAGAGCGTAGAGGGGTCCCACCTGCGGGGAGGAGCGGACAGGACAGGTCACCCAAAACTGACCAACAGCGTATTCCATCCCATCTGCCTCACGCTCAGTAAAAAAGCTGAGGGATCAAAGGGTCAGACCTTTCTTCAATGGCGGATGTCTGTTTCTCTGCCTTTGATCCCAATCCCGAATCCAGATGCGGAATCCAGTTCCCATCCGTCACTGAGTCCAGTCTGGGACTTTCCCAGTGTCAGTTGGTAACGTGATTGTCATCCTGGGGCCTTGCTAGGGTTTTGTATATATTTCATTACTTTCTTTTATATTATTATTAATATTTCATTAAAGTAGTTTAGTTCCTTCTAAACTCATAAGTCTCTTTTTCCCTCCTCTGCCTCTCTCTTTGAAGAGGGGTAGGGGGGAGCATCTGCCACTCGCCTGACGGCCGGTTTGGCCTAAACCACAACAGCCTGTCATATAATAAAAACCAGATGCAGTTACCTGGACCCTTCAGCTAAAGCTGTTAAAATTCATGCATCAATCATCATTTGGGGGGAGTCAGGAAAACAAGAGTAATGAAAATTATTACTTCCATCTTTTGCACTGTATTTTCTTTGTGAAAAAACAGCCACATGCACAAGCAAAAATCTATTGGAAAGTCAAAATAAGTAATTTGCCAGGATCCTCAAATTCTCAAATTGTAAACGGCCATGATTTACATGGCTTCTTTTACTTCCTGGACAATTATTTTTTCTTAAAGTAGTTTTATTCGAAAGAAAGCCAAGTCTACAGCTGCCAAAGACTGCAAAAACAGAAGAGCCTAAACCTTTGTAATGCACAAATAAGGCTTATTTATTTCCGCTACTGTTAAGATGCAAAGATGAGGCATTTTGCTGGCTGTAGTTTTCATTAATATATATCATTAAATATTATTTACTAAACTAGTAAGAAAAATGATGCCTAATAAATATTACGTGCATAGTCCTGTACTCATCTCTGTAACCCTCAGTCAAATTTTTACTAAAATGACAATATCAGACAACAGCATCCCTGAGACTAGCTTCATAACTACACAATTAGAAATTAAAAAGGTGAATTAATCACTTGTTAAAGCTTTCCTTCTATCATAATATCCTCCTTTTTCCAACAGGATTTTCTCAACTAAGTAATGATTTATTGCCACAAAGCACTGAATACTCAGCCAAAGAAAATCTATTCACTTTTGAGAACATTTTCGGTTCTATCAGTAACATTAATCTAAAAAGTTTTATTATTCATATTCTGAAAAACATTCTACTTACACCCCTTCCTAATCCATTCCTCCATATGCTTTTTCTAATTCAGAGATTATCCCGCTTTTGGGATAATTCTCTACAATCTCATCACACTTCCATACAGTATCTCACTGCTGACACACTTTGGGTCAGATGCTAAACCTAATAAAGTTAATCGAGCACCTCTCTCCTATAAAAAGTATATTTGGATCTTAATAAACCTTAAATTTTGCTAGCTTTTTTTCCTCCCTCGAACAGTTGTGATCTTTAGTTATATTTCTTTGTTGTTGCCTTGCTTCCATGCCTCCGTGCTCACCTTCTCTCTGTAAAATCTCCAAAACTGAGAGGAGATGAAGAGTGAGTGAGCTCTTCTGCTGAGGGAAAGAAGTGATGCTTGTGGGTTAAGATGAACGGAATTCAATGTATCTTTGTGACATATTCCAGAAGTAACAGACAAAGGCAGATTGTCCCATTAGTTTTCAGAAGGAACTTACTCAGCATAAGAAACCCCAACAGAGAAGCCTCTATACCTGACAGTGACCCAGAATCATAGATCTCACTGGCTACAAGTCATGCAAAACTACTGTTTTCAAAAATGACTTTGAGACAAGCAATAAAATTAAGTTTTAAAAAATTCAGCATTTGAAAAAGGAAATGGCCATGTACATATTCTGTTTGGCTTAAATCTTTTATGCCTAATGTTTAGGCACACAATGGAGGGCTATATAATCCTTCCACTATATTTCACTGAATTTTATAATCATCATTATTTCATATTTCTGGGTATAAGCAATTTAAAAATAACTTCCAAGTAGAATTTGAAGAAATCTCAGCTTTTTTAAAAAATAAATTGGAGAAACGAAGTAGCAGCTGTATTAAAAGATCAACTCATATCATATAACTGACGGAACTTTTCATAATTCCATTTCCCAAATCAGCTACAAAGTTTCACTTTGTGCTTTCTCAGGAACCATCAAGGACCAAAAAGTGAAAACATAAAGGACGAAGTATTGAATAAATGGAATGAAACAAAATACTGCATTGTGCGTGACACAGAATCACTTCTTATCTTTACAGCTGACATTCAGCGCTGGCAGGGAGCGAGTATCTTGAACAGAAATGAGCCAAACAAAACACGGCTGAATTCCTCTGAGCTTTAAATCCAGCTTTGGAAACAAACCCACTAGGTCAAGCCCTCTCTCGGGGAGTTTTGAAGTGCCTGTGAAAGACTTGCATTGAGTGGGGTATGGACTGCAGGACCTGAGTGGAATGAAAGGGAACAGACGGTTGGGAGCCCACGAGACATAGAACCAGAGTTACACCTCATGCTTATAGGAGCACCTATGCCTTTCTGTATGCATTCAGTTTGAGTTTCCTTCAAATTAACATACATAAGAAGATACACATATAGAATCCAGGAAATAGCTACATAACCCATAGTGTAATTTTGGTGTTGTTAGAGTACGTTTGATCAGTTTTCATAAATATCACTGAGGATTTTTTGGCCCAGTTTCCCTCTTTTTTTTTCTTTTTTTTTTTTAAGAGCTAAACAAAGCAAAGAGCAAATTTTAAGCAATCCCATCCCTTTGGAATCATGTACAGAAACATGACATTTTCCACAAAGGATTTTATTATGCCAAGACTCAAAAAGCAACAGCAAGCAACATGACAGAAGGATCAAGAAAAAGCAAGTATGCTAGAAGAAAATAGGCAGTGCTGCTCAAGTGCTTCATTTGAAGCACAAGAAGTTCCCTCCATCAGTAGAACACGTGCATCTGGAAATCCCTTAATTTACAATTCAGCATCTGAATATAGAAATTTACAGATACATTGGAACCTGCATATAATTGCACAGTCACTGAATGCTAATGAGAAACAACAGTGCCCTTGACCCCACTGCTTTCATGACTCCTCAGGGAGCCCACAGTCTACTAAATCAGCAGAAAATAGTATTTTTAAGCTGAAGTTTGAACTATCTAGTTTCAGGATAGTTGCATTTGGCTGCAATAGCACAAAGCTCAGCACAGGGAACTAAGTGAATACTTGTTTGCTCAGACCGCAGTGAACTCCATGCTACCATAGCTGCTTGGATAAATCAAAGGCCAGGTCTGTTGGAACAGCAGTCAATGCCATGTCAGGTATGGTTGTCCAGTGCCTCATGCTGGTGACATACTTCAGTTACCTTTGAACACTTCAAATGTGCTGAGTGTATTTATACCAATAATTCACTATGGCTGTCACCTGCAGCACTGCTGTTCAGCTGATTAGGCAGTCCCCATCTCCACTCCCCGCCGTGCAGTTAGGTGAACGCCAGCATCCACCCAGCCATTTGCAACAGGACATCAGTCTCCATTCAGTGCAACATCCAACCTGCAGGAATACCTGGACATCATAGTCTTGCTCAGAGCACACCGCTTCCAGAACAGCACCACCTGCATCATACTTTATTCTGCTTGGATCACAGGAACAAGAGAAGAACAAGACCAAGCCTCGTTTATAATTCTGGTGTCCCTCTCAGTAAAAGCCAGAAGGTCTAACTAGTAACTAGCCTCTAACACTTCCCAGCAGCTTCTCAGGATCAGCAGTTAAAAGAAATGTTTCCTGAGATCAGATGTTTAGAGGTATATGAAATCTTAAGGGAACAAAACTAATCCTCATCACATTACAAATATGTACTAAGATCTAACCCTTTCTATCGCCATAATGTAATTTTCCTCTATTTCCATTTCAACCATTAATGACTACTTAGATGTTTACCAGAGCACCTCATATTCCTCCATTAACGTAAACACTTGCCTCTTTAAGGCAGGGACTGTGTTATTTAACTGTCTGAAAGTACCATGAACAGTCAGTTCACTGCATGAATAACAGGATATAGAGGGAGACACGAGGGACACTGGGCCCAAACAGCTAGGTGTCTTCTCCCAGAATCTATTAACACCGTCAAAAATCTGTGCAGTCCAGTTTATAGGGCAGATAATTGAAGGAACAGATCCATCTCTAGCATACCCTAAAGTTTTCCTAAGATGAGAAATATTCAGCAGTGCTCAGAGATACATTAGCTATCAATGGACCAGGGTCCAGAAAATTGGTACAGAAAGGATGTGCGCTGGAACCACCTGCTTTGTGACTGCTCCTCACTGAGAGGAAGGGCAGGGGGAAGTCTCTGAGCTACTTTCTGAGCAAAGTCTCAAACTACAAGTATGAGACTTTCATTTTGCCATGATCCCCCTCCCAACAAGCCCTGCATCTTGGGCATTATCAACGCAACATCGTGACTCCTTTACCACTCTGTTACCTGATGGGTCACATGTCTTTTGGGGTTGGTATAATCTGGTGGGGTTGGTATAATCTTCTGCACCTTGCACATCACACACCAGAGGATGCCTCCCAGCAGGACCTTGTGCTCATTGGGCTCAGCTGTAAGGAACATGTGCCAGGAAAAGGCCAATATCCCGTCCCCTCCATACTGTCATGTGACTTTCACACTTACAGAGGCACCCACTATATGACTACACCTGCAAAAGATCATTAATCACGTAAGCAAGACGCTTTATTACGTAATGCAAATCAGAACTGCCACCCAGTAGGATGCTAGAAACTTGTGATGTCTCTGTTTTCAATGGGGGAGGGTGTTAACTAGATTTAAAACAACAACAACAACAACAACAACAAAACAAACAAACACAACCTAAAAAAACCCAAACAAACAACAAAACCAAAAAAGGTGTGGCCTAGTCCGAGGTTTCAGCTGGTCCTGCATCTGACCTGCGGTATGTTCTTCAACAAGTCATCTGCAGCAGTCTATCTTTGGGCTAAACAACATAAAGATCTCAATATTAAGAGCTTCAAAGTGTATGGAGATAAAACTACACAGGAAGAATTAATAATATAAAAAACAACCACCAATAAAAGCAGTTCTACACTATTCTACCAGAAGCCAGGACAATGTTTCAGTGCCAGAAGACTGTAAGCAATCAGAGACTATGCACCAAATTATATGCCTTGTCAGTTTAAATACAAATAAAGCAGAGCATCCACCAGCTTCAAACACACACCAAATTAATGTTTTCTATAGCAACACATCCTCACTACTACACTAACAAATGTTTAGGTAAAATGTGCTTTAGGGAAACACTTTGTTGACTGCTCATTATAGAAAAAAGGTTGTTTTAGATTAGTTTTCTTTCAACTAAACACTGGAGTAAACTTTAGCTTAAAGCTGTTTAGCAAATTTGTGCTTTAGCTGCTGCACTGCGCATTTTCTTAGGGTACCTAAGGCTTACAAAGTATGAATAGTAAAATCTCATAGTATGATTTTCTCCTATTTAAAAAACAAAAGAAAACAAGCCCCCCAAACAAACAAAAAACCACAAAACCCCAAACAACCCCAAACAGATAGCCTCTGGGAATTTGGCAAGACAGTCAGGTTAGACACCAGAAAAAAACAAACACCTCCCCACAACATGTCCCTAGATGAGTAATATTATACTGAAACAGATTTTCCTAGAGATGATGTGGAGCCTCCATGACTAAAAATTCAGGGGAAAAAAAAGGTCAAGCAAACATTTGAGAGGCAGAGCCTCAGCATAACCCAACAGGGACTGATACTGGCCTGGGACAGCAGTGCACACTAAACCGTCTCTTGAGAGACCCTCAAGCCTATTTTCCTGTGATTCTAAATTGTGTTTGTGAGTGGTTTTCCCCACAAAAGTCAAACCTACATAGCCCAAGAGAAAGACAGTGTTTAGGTACAAGATATAAAAGAAAGCGCATCTCTGGCTGGGTAGAAGTGGAAGAGATTATGAACTTCAAACACAGCCAAGAGGATAGTCCTTTTTCAACATTGGTTTGAATATATTTCACATTGCTGCAAAAATCTCAGATACAGAAATAATTCATGAAAAAGCAGCTTGCTTACGGTTCATCCCATACACAAGATCCTGTATGTTACAGGATGATTTTTATGTAAAGTTGCGTCTGTCAAAAGAATGCAGCTGAGCAAATAAGCGTGGGTGCTTTCAAGTGGTCACATTTCTGCTTCTCAGTGCATCAGTACATCCAGTTATGAGCAAACCATGTGCACGCAAAGGATTTCACCTTATATTGTTTCATGAGAGCCTCCCTATCATGGCAGCTGAGGCACAGAACAGAGCTGCTCGTACTGCCAATGGCCTCTCCTCACTGTCTATTAATATGTATGGATTGAATTTTGGCAGAATAGTTTTAAAAGTTTCTCCAAGCGGAAAAGTAAGGAAGGAGGTATGACAGGAATTCTCTAAGAGGTAAGAGAGTACACAGAAGGTCTTTGCATCTCTGCCTTTAAGGTGTCCGTCAAACCTACAGACCGGAGGGGACTTTTCTCTTTGCACTGCAGTTGAGGCACGCAGTGTGGCGACCCCAGCTTCGACAGACCAGCGGTCGTTCTGGGAGAGCAATTCCAGTGTTGAAGTCTTTCAGGCTAGTAACAGTTTAAGTATAAGATATTATTCCTGTATGATTTCTAGAGGCAGAGACTTGTATAAATTAGACATGTCATGAAAAATCTGAATTATGTGTCGCATGGTGCAGCAGAGGGTAATATACAGACCTTTATTATGTAATAAAACAATTGTGTGCTGGGGAGATATTTATGGCATAATCCTGTATGCCCTCATAGTACTCTTCGGAAACATATAATTTAATACACACTGTATATTTTGTCTGTGTGTGTTTACATTTAAAGTAATGCAAACTTTATTCTCTAAAATCCCAGTAATATATCTGGATAGGTTATTGCATGGCATACTGGTAAACACTACCAGAAGCTATACTCTCTCGAAAAAGGCCACTTACTGCTAGGGACTCATTCTGCATATTTCTTTAATATTTTTCTTTTAAAGTCAGAGCAAGCTTCCCAAATGCTTAATGAGTAGGCTCTAAGGCTTTAATTTTCAGCCAATCCTAACTTTATTACAAAAGTTTATCAAGCTATAAACACACTACTTCACTATGCTGTCATGTTTTTATAAAGTAGTTTATAAAAGGTGACATCTGGCAAAGAGGCAGATCTATAAAAATCATGCTGGTGGATGTAGTGTCATTTTTTCTGCCATCCTCCCAGAAAGAGTAATATTATTTTGACACACACATTCATCCCCACTGTCAAGCTTCTATTTTTATAGTTAGCTTACTGCACATATCCTTAAGCTATACAAAACCTTTGGGCTAATGTAAAGAATGACATTTCTGCATATTTATTATAACACTTATTTTAGGGGTTGACTTTGCCTGATAGGATTTTTCCAAGTACAATGTCATTTTCATGACAATACACTTCATTCAGAAATAATAAATAAAGATGCACAATAAGTCATGAAAGGCCAAATATGCACGGACAAGTTTACGGCAGCTCAGCTTGGCAAGCCCTACATTTGTCCTTCTTTAATATTTTATCAGATGTGTGAACTGTACATTGGAGTTCAGTACAAAATTCAGTGTACAAAATGTAATGAAATCTCTCTAGGACATTATAGACTCCAGCAGAGTATAATTTTAATACTGTGGAGTTTTTAGTTCTGACATGTTGGGAGATATCTTCTTTCAAAGAGTCCAGATTTTTTTTATATTTGTGTTGGCTCAAACACAGCCAGGATATAAGCAAGTGAAAGACCACTGAAATCAGGAGGCTGAAAAAGCACTTTTTGTGATTTTAGTACAGCAAATAATTGATTAATCTCTGTTATGTCTTAGGTTATCTACTAAAGTAGGTGATAAGAATCCCAACACACCACAGAAAGGCTGTTTCATTTGATTGTGCATAATGACTTGCCCTTTCTAGTCTTCCTCCAATACAATGGATACTTTACTTTTAAAATGTGAAGTCTATCATCATTCATCTCTGTTGAAAGCTAGACCTCTACAATATTTAGCTTTAAAGCATATTCACTATTAATGAAAAGACTTTTTAATGCCCTTTCCCAGTAATTAAAATAAGGAACAGAAGTGTGTATTCACATCAACAAGCCCAGAAATTAGAATTATTAACCTGCTTTTGAGCATAACACTGATGTAGACAAAACCAAAAATAGGAGTCTGGGGCTGTTAAAAGCAGCATTATTCTGCCATCAAAAGTGTTCAATACTGGAACATTCCTGAGCAGAGATCACTATTGGCAGTTCACTAAATGATAATTTGGGTTAGGAGCAGCATCCTGAAGCTTAAACAGAGCACTATCTTTGAAGTTGATGAAAAACATTTTACACTGTATTTTTTAATACTCACTTCAAAACAAAGAATCTCCCAGATCTGCTACGAAACCAATGTCACCCTCTGGATTGTTTCACTATTCTTGTGCTACAGATGAAGACTTCTTGAACTTGATTGTCTTAGGGCAGAAATAAGGATTTTATACAACTTCTATTATTGTTGCCATTGCCCTTTTGCAGATGCTATTCTCAGATGTAATCAACCATTACATCCCACTTTTTAAGATCCCAATTCCACAGCTGCACATGAATAGTCAGATCTTTGCATCTGTATGATGCCCCTATAAGCTTCAGTTACAGAACCGGGGACTATTTTGCTCTCTTATTAAAATAACTTCAGCTTGAGCAATACTAGAGAAGATCCTCAAGTGCACTAAACTTGGAGTCTCATAGGATTTCCACCCCTAGGGCACAAGTAAGGGCAAGAGACAGTAAAGCAACAGGAACCCACTAAGGGGGTGGAAGTAACAAAACTCTCCCATGAATCTATACTCACATCTGCTGCTGTAATGTCTTTTCATCTTTGTACACAATCAGTGATTAAAAATAGGTCTTCAGAAATACCAGAATATTGCACTGATATATATATATTTACATACTGCTGTCTTTTCCAAATTGCCAGGCTACCTTCACACAGTACAGTCAGAGCTAATTTACGTCTACAAGGTCCCTTTGACCGCTTCCTTATATTTAGTACAGAAATTGTGACTCTAAAATGCTATTTACTGTCTACATTGCATGTGGACTTACTGTGCACTTGGACCAATCCACCATTTGCAATTATTCTGCCATGACCGGGGGAATCATTTCCTTTAAGCAAAAATCTTGGGCAGTCTCTCTCTCTCTCTCTCAATATCATCAAATGCAAATCAGCATGTTATGTTTGGATGGTGAGTAAGGGAAAAGGAGCATACTCACACAAATGCGAAAAACATTGCAGGAACATTACAGAGGGCATTCTGAAAAGACTAGATTGAAAAATAGTTTGCTGGTGAGTCATGTAAATATAATGCACTGGAAATGCTCTTTATACATCTGATTTATTTTTGATTAGTTTTGTGGTATTTTGCGAGGCAGTACATTGTAGTGTCATGGTAATCGAGGACTGGAAGTATTATTACCTAGAGTCAGCAATAATGAGAACAGAACCTTTAATTTCAAACTATAAGATAACACATTGATTAATAACCATGGGATGATTAGTCAATCCAAGACCTTAATGCACAATGGAGAAATTCATCCATTATCTGTTCAATGTAATTCTTCTTTCATCTTGGTGACTTTAAAAACAACCAAGGAAAATTACTGTCCCTCAGTAAAGGCTTTTGAATTTCATATGCATTTAATTAGATAACTGCCAGCCCAAGGACAGGAACCATGACAAATAGTTGTTCTTTTCAAATTAGAAGAATAGACTGTTCAATGAGCAATATTGATGTTCTCTTGTACTGAGTTATACAAGAGTTCTGCTACTACTTCCTTTAATTTATCTAACCTTTTTTAACATTTAATGAGGTTTTTTTAACACGGTTTTAGTTACATATGCTAGTTGGTCATTTTACAAAATGTTGCTAACAGCAACAGCACCTGCATAGACATAAACACATACCCCACCACAATTTTCTTGGAATTAGGTATGAAAGTACAATTTACATAGGAAAAAGAGCATTAGAAATTAAGAGGCCATCTTTATGTTAGTAGAAAAACAACAGTTAATCCTGTTTAATCTGTTTAATTGCTTCAATAGCCATAATAATAAAGATTAGCCGGCTGTGAAATACTAACTATAAAACAAAGGAGGATTTTTTTCCATTTCTAGTCCTGAGATGTTGTTTTCTGCTTTTGTGAGATGAGAGTAGAACAGAGGAAAGGTTCTTTGTCAGGTTTTCTTGTTGGTTGGTTTTTGGTTTCACTTGGGTTTTGTTTGTTGGGTTTTTTTCCTCTAAAAACCTTTCAGTAACAGTCCTACTGTCTCCTTCTTCCCTGCAACATATCAACATAAACACATAATCTAAAGACTGCCTAGCAGATGAGGCACAGTTTATTCATTAATAGGAGGACTCCCCTCCTATTGCACAGGGGGTTAAGACTTGACCATCCTGAGTTTGGTACAAGAAGAGCACTTTCTACGTAAAGGACGAGTGACAAAAATAAGAGCAAAAGAGAACTCCTGAAGAGCTTCCCCTGCTTTCCAAAGGCAACTTACTCCGAAGTTGTGATGCTCCTTGTGTTGTGCTACCCAGGCACAACAGAGGTGCAGGTTAAAGAGAGGCAGCATGGAAAGTAATTTAGAATTTTAAAAAAAAAAACAAACAAAACACCCTGGTGTTTTTAGCTTTCTGTCTAGCAGCCACCGTTAATGCTACTAATGAGAAAATCCTTTTCACCTGCCATTTGCCTGTGCTCTGTAGTAAGAACACAGGAGCTCCCAGCTTAAGCTCCTAAGGGGCTCCACTGCAGCATCCACACTCGGGGCACCGCAGAGCTGGCACGTGCCATTCTTGGTGTCCGCTTGCAGTGATCACCCAAAGGAAGACTACAGCAGTTATTCCAGCTGGCAATGCCTCTTCCTAAGATTCCTCACTGCAGAGACAGGATTCCAGCTCCACTCTTGCAGAGGAGTACCAAAACCTTCTTTATGATTAGAAAAACCACAAAGGCCATGGCTGTGCCAGCTGCTGCCAACCCCATCAGCCTGGCTTTGACTTACAGTTGCTCAACAGGCCAAACCTTGCAACCAGCCTGGGCCCCATATCTTGCTGTGGGCTCCCATGGAGGGGTAGCAACTACCCCCAGAAGTTAATTTGGCCTCAGGCTTCCCTAGGGCTCTGGGCAGATTTTTCTGCCCACGAGGAGATTAATTGCATTCAGTAATCACCTATCAGACATGTTTGCCTCAAAGGAAACCTTTCATGCATTAAATGTCAGATCTGAAATAATTTATTCCGGAAAGGGTTAAGCTCACAGTACATTTTACTTGACAAGTGAAACGGCGTGCTCTCTAAACATGACATACCGATACCCAGTGATAAAATATTTCCCAATCTTTATACCATTTTGATAATTCACTGTGTGCATTACACACAATCAAGCTGTACAGGTTTCAGAGGGATTCTGAGCACATCGCTCAGACTGACAGAGCAAGTATTCCAGACAATTGGCTCCCCGAGGGTCAAGACAGTGATGCTCAATCAGGATTCAAACGGGTCATAAACCCTTCATGGATCTCGCTCAAGTGGGTGGTGATGTCTCCCTGGGGCAGCTCATCATTTTCTGCTACAGTCAAGCACTTGTCATTACAGACAAACTCCCCGTCAGTCTTAGGCACTCATTTAATCGAGTCTTAGTGAGAACAGCAAATATTATCAGTGCCACAAAAACCCTAAAGAGACAAATATATTAATCATAACTGCTGTGATGGTAATTTAAGACACTCTCAAAACTCTGCTGGTGGTCCTTATACTATGACTGCTTTTTAACGTAGACTCCGATTTTCAAACCTGGGTGCTGCAGTCAGGTACTACCCTTTGGGTTTAAGCTCCCCAAGACAAGTGAGCTACTACTGAGAAGAAAGGGGTGCCGGACTACCCAGTTGCTGAGCACAGGAACTGGGAGTGTGGCAGAGCACACCTGAATGTTGGAAATCTTTCATCAAAAACCCAGGTCAGGATTCAAGGCCCAAATTTTAAGCACAGAGAAAGAAAACTAGAAATGCTCAGAATAACTCAAACCATTTGCTTTTGCAACAGTTCAGATAACCTGGCATATAACCAAGGCAGCTATAATACACTACAAGCTTGAAATAAAAACCTAATGCAATCCTGGCAGCTTGGGACACAATGTTTTTATTGTACTGTTTTCATATCTAATTATGCTCCTATGAAGAAAAAAAAACCACCACCAAACCAAAAAAAAAAGGAAAACACTGGTATGCACTAGAAAAGGATTGTGATAATCTAAGATTAGGCTTGC
>NW_009650170.1:79622-176960 GCF_000708025.1 Charadrius vociferus | reverse complement strand
CCAAATTTAATCTAGCTTAGAATCTCTGAACTGCTGTAAACAGCTAGGGTTTTTATGTTCAGATGATGTTTTAGAGTAAAGCTGAACACATGATAATTTATTTCTTGGGTTGCTGTAGCATGCAGAATGAGCTCCTCACTCATTTAGCTGCAAACACACAGGTGTAAACTTGAGAGTTGTTTTTTTTTTCCCCAGCAAAGGAGTCAGCCAATATAAGAGTGATGTCATGTTCCCATGAGGACAAAACACCCCAGTGATATAAATCAGGTGCTGTTCTGCTACAACCTAAATAATTTACTGAAAAAGAAAAAGCAATAGAGTTTCCAACTATGCCGTTCGAACTGGTTCCGGATCCTGGTACAGGATCCGTATCTCTGTTTTCACTTGTGACAGCACTTCTCTCACTAGTTTTCTCTTGGCTTCCTGGGGAATTTCAGCGCCGACATATCCAGGGATGCACTGGTGCAAACCAATAAACAAGCCAGGCTCTGCCTTTGCACCTGGTCTCCAGGAAGCCCACTTAATCTGCACAGCCCCAAACCGTTTGCAATTACTGCGGGTCTAGCAGCTCAACTGATCCATCTGTTTTCTCCAGGTATGTTCCCCACAGAAAAGCTTAAACATCATTTCTGCCTGGCCTCCCTGAGGGACGGCTGGCACTCCCATGAGCCTAAAACTGCTTACACATCAGAGCGCCGTGTTTAGCACCCATCAGTTCCTTTCACACACTGACAGTCACACACACACACACACATATCTTAGCAGCCTCAATCTTTTCTCTGTCTGGAAATGGGCCAGTTATTCTTATCACTTCAATTCTAAACCAAATTTCCTTCACACTGCACGTTTTTCAGAAAATTCAGGAATACATAAAATAAATTTCTATATAGCAGGTGGATAAAATATATTTTATTATGTAAAACTGTTTTAAGTTGAAAATCTTGTGACTATATTCCAAAATATTAAAGCATAAATCAAAGTAGCATTTAGCAGGATAAACCAAATCAGAAGCTGTATTTCAATAATGTGGTTTTACAAGCTACTTGTGCTCAGTTTTCAACAGTAATATCGGCAGCACTATAAAGAGAAATGAGGCTCACGTGGCCGTTGCTGTTATTACATAAGCTTCTTGATGCTAAACTTCTTGACGCTTTCCTTCAAAGTCCTCAGATCTGATCAATACCCATAACTAAATAGGCCTGAAAAATCAATCTATTTGTGTTTTCAATCCTCCGTATTTTACAAAAAAGAAATAAACTATTGCATGTGAAACAAAAAACCAGATAACCCTAAAGCAATCTGAAACCTTTTTACAATACTGAAGACAGATTAGTGTAAACAGATCCAGTGACCTTATTTAGTAATGGATAATAATATTATATACATATTGACCAAGCCAGAAAGCTCTGAAAATAATATACAGCTAATCATACACAACTAAAAATTTAATAAGCATTTAAAAGAATTGCAATATTGGATATTAAAGCCCAGTCCAGCAAAGTACACAAGTTTTGGATTGACTTAACTGTTCAGAAGTTCTGGATTAAACAGTGTTTGTGTAACCTGACTTACTGAAAAAGAACTACTTACAAGAATAAATCTGAGCATGTCTAATCTGGAGCTTCATTTCCTAACCCAGTACAGGTAGGAGGAGAACGACTATCCTTACAATAAAGATCTCCACCAAAGTTCAGAAGCAAACAAACAAACAAACAAGTCAACCAAAACCCTCAGATTTGAAAACAGCTGTAATTATCTGGTGATAAGAAGCCTAGAAATGTTGTGGAAGTTTAAGCTGGACAAGCATCAATAAGGTATAATTTAGGCTCAGCTGAGCATCCCTTTGGCAGAGGGATACACTGGATAAACTCTTAAGGTGTCTCCCAGCCTATGAATTTTGTGAAGTGATTTGGGATCTATAAAGACAAAATCTATCATATAAATATAAAAGGGCAAAATTCTGCTCCTCCTCTAGCGTGTGCAAGGCCCCAGACGCAGTGGGAGAAACGAGCTTTTCATTGAAAAGCATGAAAAGCTTTAGTGCAAAGCCCAGTGCTATGATCAAAAGGAAGCCCGAGGTCTTGGATCGAACGGGAGAGAAGGGAGCCCATCACTGCTGCTGCAAAGCAGGCAACAAGGAGGGACAAGGGGACAATATTTACTCTTGCAAAGTAAATAGACATCATCTCATGGGAAGTGTCTTCTCTTGAATTATTGCAGATACCAGCAAAAGAAACTTGCTACCTGCATCCATGCTGGCTGAACACATCTGGGAACAACTGGGAAGGTGGAAAGCATGGACTTATCCTTAAAACTCTGGTAAAATTCTCGAAGAGTTTTGAAACCACAGCCAGAACATACAGTATTGAGGATTACAGTCATTTTAAAATGAGAAAATATTTTTCTATCCAGGTTTTTTTCCTGATGCCTATGGTTTATGATATGAAACTATAACACTGGGTCTTTATTTGCCATGTATTTTGAATTCCCAGTGTCCCGAAAATAAAGGAACAAAATATGCTTGCTTGAGATTTTACTGAAATACTAAGAACAAACATGCACTTCACTGCATCACTAGGGAGTATTTAGTAAACTTATAATTGAATAGAAAAATAGCGCATTAAGTTTACAAGTTTCTTTTCATAAACAATTTACATTTCTCCTGGCTAATAACAATATTTCAGATTGATCCATGCATAGCTGGATATTGCTGTGTTGCAAAAACACAAGAAAAATAAAAAGATTTAAAAACATGAACCCTAAAACAAATACTGGAACAAAGCAGCTGTTCCAAACCATCCATTTATTTAAACATAAGTCTGTTAGCTTGGTGTCTCTGGTGCAACTCAACACTGTTTTAACATTTCCAATGAGTGGAGATGAGAATTAGTGATAAGCACAACCGCATCATCTACCTTGTTAGACCGGAGCAGTTCTTTCTGTCTGAGAGGTTGCATAGGTTCATCATGACTTGGTGCCTAGCAATTGTGAGCACACTCGTATAAAAATGGGTGTGAAGGGCACTGAAAAATGTCATGAAAAGGCAAATGAATTAATAAAAACAGCACAAGAGGTAAGCATTGCTGACAAGTACTGCTTGAACAGCTCAGAATTCATTCTGATGAACTATCCTTCTCTTTCAAACCATTTCTATTTGTGTCCACAGAATTTCTGAGGGTAAACTAGACATGGTGAAAAAACCCTAATGCAAAATCAGCAATTAGCTCAAGAGTCAGATTCACTTTGAAAATTGCCAAATAGTGAAGCAAGGGCAGAGGGAGAGAAGACAGAGTTACATTTGCAAACAGCCAGCCTTTTACTACCCAACTTCAAAATTAAAGCCACCATGGCAACTGAAGGCCAAACATGTTTTTAGTAGTGCAGAATGCTATTTATCTTTACAAAGAAACACTCACTCACTTAAATATAAGAGCAATCTCTGTGAACTGGACTTCTTGAATGCACTGTTTGAATGAGTGCATTTGTCTTCAGTATTAAGGACATATTCAAGAGTTCTTCCACTTTGTACCATAAACACTTTTTCTTTTCCAGCTGCACTGTGGGAAACTAAGAGTAGCTGACAACCTTGAGATTTGCAAGTTCTCTTTCTGCCATTATCCTTATCTTTTGCTGCCTGTATGAAAACTAAGAATGGGTAGTCATTGCTACTTTATTGAATGAACCCTAGCTATGAGTGCATGGAAAGTTCTACTAACATCAGGAAAGGTGAATTTTCTATAGGATTTTTACTAAAGCAGCTAACTAAACTAGAACAATAACATATGCTGGAGCACGTCCACGTAAATCCTGAATTTCTCTATTTGAATTGAGCTTACTGTACTCTTCTTTGATATGAAATATTCATGGCAAAAATGCAACCTCTTTAGTATGGGGTTAAGCTTTTAAATACCGGGAAGAGCTTTAAAATGTCATGGCAATGCAAAAGCAAGCAATATAAATATTATGAGCTTTCATAAGCCAAATCTTTGGATTTTCTGGTAGTAACAGATTACATTCAATATCATTTACACATTAAGGGTTATGCTTCAGGTAAATTCTATAGGTCTTTCTGAGCACAGAATTAGTGTGCTACTTCTTACATTACGGGACCTCTCCTTCCACAAAATCTTCAGTTTCCTGTAGGAACTGCACGTGGGAAATGGCCAAGGAGAAGGTATCAGACCCAGCAAATGGAACTTAGCTCAGCAGGTTCCTTTCCGGACATAGAATTATCTGTAAGCGTGAGGAGTTTCAACTCAGCATGGACCCACTCACACTCCAGTTCATGAGATTAAGAGGAGATAGTTCAAATTCAGAAATAGAAACATTTCCTTCCGGATCTCAGAAAATCCCATTATTTTGGAAATTAAAACTCTGCCATTTGACAAAGCAACAAGGAGAGGAGGAACTGCCTATAACTTCATCAGTCACTGCTCTGATCATTTTGCATTCACACTCTACCTTCTCCTTATCCTTTCTTCCATTGCTGGAAGTCCACAGGGGACAAAACTATGTGTTAGTGGGTTGTCCACTAACATATAATAAAGAGAGAAGAGTGAGAAAATAAACTTCTCTTTCCCAGTCTGACCCCTGCCTCTAGCAACAAGATGATAAAAAGATCAACTGTCCAGTTACTGCAGATAAAAATCATGGACATCCAACAAGTAGCCAAATCCTCAGAAGTGAGATTGTGTGTTCATTTAAAGACTTCATTGATCTGTCTCTGCTCGCTTGCTTAAAAGGCCCGAAAAAGTACAGAGAAAAAGTACTGAAAAAGTAAAGAGAAATCCAGCTTTTGTAATCAAGCAGTATTGCACTTCAAATTAATATTTTCATATTCACTGTAATTTAGAGATGTTTAAATCAGCACATATTAGCAAGCTGACTTGGTTATGTATAATTTTGATTCTTGCAATTTGTCACTCGCTTTCCAGACTATAATGTCATGTTGTTTCTAAACACGGATCATAGTGACTTTTTCACTTTCTGCGTCCTGCAAATTGCTTTGTTTTACACAGCCATACTCTGTTATATTTTCAATTACAGTCACATTTTATAACTTTGACATTCTTAAAAGTATTATATGTTAATATATTAATTTAAGGAATGTCAGATGAAGTGTGTAGACTTCGCACACAACATATTCTGACAGACCTGACAGAAAACATGAAAAATGTGTACTTTCTATCATAATGATTATTTTTCAGATAACACCAGCTGTGCAACTATTAAACAGAGTGACTGCATTTCCACATAACACCAAGTACCAGCATTCAATCATGAAAGAAATATAAATCTCCATGGGCTTTTTCCACATGCTTTAAATCAGCAGCAATCTGTGCATTTGTATCTGCACTAAAAACATGGTAAAAACTGGGAATGTCTTCCAGCTGGAAACTCTTTGGCATCTGTATTGACAGAGACGATGAATGGGGTATGTAGTGCAACGTTTATAGGGATGTAGTTCAATTTTAATCTAAGTTCCAAGTTAAATACAACACACACACAAAAAAAGATTTCACTAACCAAACGACTTGAGCAACTCCACGAATTACTGAATCTTGCATTTCACCCTTCCCATTATTCTATTCTGGGAGCCTTGGATTCCTCATCAACTTTAGGTTAAAATTTTTCAAATCAAATGCGTGGCAACAGGTATCATTCCCCTTATGAAATTCAGTTTTTAAAGGGGTTCTTAGTAATTCTTGGGTATTACAAGCTTCTGTCTACAAGCTGCACATTCAAAAATAGCCTTTCCTGACAGCTAATTGGATAATGCCATCCTACACCAGATGTTGGAAGACAAAAAGAGTCTTCTGCTTTTTTTTGATCCTACTCCGTAGAGTTCAGATGTGCTTATTAAACACCTTTAATTCTCTTTTATGTTCATTTCAGCCTCAGAATCACACATCATCACTACATCTCAGATCCTGAGGAGATGAAAAGGGAAAGCAGTCATTTTTCTGGGTACATTATTTGTATATGTGGTGAGCTATGAATTCTCCAGACTTCTGAAATAATGACATTTTGAACTGGTCTTTGACCTCATAATATGATAAATGGAACTGCTTAAAAATGTAATAATTATTTTAAAATAGCCTCTTCAGACTATGACATCAATTCTGGACTCAAAACATGCACAACAAGCTCTATGAAGAAGGTCTGTGGGTTATAATGTGGAAAAAATAGCATACCTCATGTTTGGCTTGGTAGTGTATGTACATGTAGGGCATATAACTCTGGCTTGTGAGTAATATGGCTCATAAAAGGTCTGATCACATTGAGTGATAAACAGTTGCTTTGGGCCAGCATGAATTAACCAAAAAAGCAAACTAATGTCACGGCAAAGCAAAAGCAACCTTGTATAGTGCAATGAAAGATGAACAAAACCCTTCCCTGGAGCTTCTGCTGGCTCTCTCCCAGACCTGCCAAATTCTGTTGCATTTCTCTCGTTTGTGACTATGGAAGAGAAAAGCAAGATCTTTTGCAGAAGATCTTTTAAACCTAGCTGGGCTGAGCTGGCAGCTTGCCACATACTTCCTCTTAGTATTTCACACAAATACTGTATTAGAACAAAACAGAAAAGAAGAAACAACAAAGGAAAAAAAAAAATCACAGTTCTTTTAAAGCCTCTTTTCCTCACTCCCAGCTCAGGGAGGTACAGGGGAAAAGTGTCCCAGAAGAGTAAACAGTCCACAAACAAGTAAGACACCTCACTGAAAAATCACTGAACTTAAGTCAGTATAAAATTTGCAAACATTTTAAAGCAAATGCTCTACTGGGTCATTGTATTTAGATAGAAAATTGAGTCAAGGTGTGTTTAAACCCACCAGGTACCAATCCTTTAGTGGGCAAGAACAGAACACGCATGACCTGCCTATCAGGAACTCAAGACACTAAATGACAAGCCCTGCTAGGTCTTCTGCTCTATCTGCATTCTCTAACTTCCCAAACTCCTTCAGCACACACATTACAGTTATGGGCCATCTCTCCAAGTGCAGCATGTCTTGCAAGCAGTTGGTTTCTGACAGTTATGTGGCTCCTTTAACATTCAACTCTAATCATGAACCACAGCACACCAACCTCCCTTAACAGCCTACACCGTATCTCCACAGTTCCTTACAACATTCTTTTCTGTCCTTATGGCTCACAATAAGAGAAAAAAATCCTATCAGAATGAAATAAATAAATAACTAAAAACCAAAACCCAACTATCTGAACCCAACACAGCAATAGATGATTCTCTGTTTCTTAACAGCTGTAATTCACATGAATAACTGAAATTATCTGCACTGTGCTGCCAAACAGACGTGCCCAGAAAGGCCCCCAGATCTTTGCTTCCATCCACTGCTAACTTCCCCAAGAAGGTCAGGATGTTTTATATTCTCATCTTTTTATTATTCATTATTGCTCTTAACTTTAGCAAATTGTTACTCTGTTTCAACATCTAAGACCAGGGATTTCACTGTGGTTAGTGGACCTTTTCCTCATTAAAAAAAAAAAAAAAAAAAGGCAGAGAAGTGCACTGCCAATCAGTTACAGCAAGCATAATCTAAAACAGATGGGTTACGCTCCTTAGGGTGAGTTTTCATGCAAATATTTTAATTCCAGTTCAAGCATGGTTTCTCTTGTTTCACAATCCTTTTGGTTTTGGCTTACTGGACACTCTTAAACAGATATGGTTCCACAAACACAACATAATGCCAAATTATTCACTTAATCAGCTGTGAATCTATTAAAGAACATATTGGTATATAAAGCTACAAAATGGAGTGACTCCACTTGGAAGTGTCAACAGGAGAAATGCAGGGAATCCTTAGCCATTTCTGTTTGGCCAAGAAAATAAACTGAAAGAAGTCCTTAGTAGACTAAGCTGACCTGCTAACTGTTATCTTTCCAACCTGTCAATCCTACCTACCTGTCAGGTCTTGTCAAAAGCAGAGCTAGAGGGAATTGTTTTTCGTGAGTTTGCTGAGCAATGTTGTTCAAGTCACTACCGCACATTTGGCACATACAGATAAAACATATCTAATAGTATCACCTGCACAAAGTGTTTTCAAGGCTAAAATCACTGCCAAAGGACTAACTCATGGTTTCTTTCACTGAACAGCCCAGGAGTCAGTAGTTTCCTGTCAGAATGAAGCTCTGAGGACTGCCCATGGAGGTTGTTCGCTCTGTAGAAGCAGCTAAAAATTCAATGGAAACAGCAACCAGGAACTAAAAATATCTTGAGCCCAATGAGTCAAGTTCAACCAAATGTTCCTTCTAATTCCTTTGATTTGCATGGAAACCAAAGAAATTCACTATATTTAGGAGAACTTTCCTTTCACTTAAGCCATGAAAGTCTTGAAGCTGCTCTTTAACCTTGACCAAATCTGTTCACCCTTTAGATCTGCATTTTCCTCTCACAGTCTTTCATGGATTTTGCCTTTTTAGACAGTATGATTTTCAAAGCAGGAGATAACCTCCTTCCAGGTACTTAACTGTGATGAAATTCAAATACTTGGTTTGGACTTCTAGACTTTATCACGACACAAATAATATGCATTTCCGTGGCTAGCTGCTTCATTTTGTAACTGGGCTAAAGAGGAATGTAGAGAAACTATAGTCCAAGTTGGAAAAAATAAATGCAGTATATTATACGGTTCCTTAGTCCACGATGTGGAATGACAAACATCTACAGTGCATGGTATATGCATGTGGATGCACACACAGGCTTGTCTGGTTCGTATGCGCTCACGTCCCTTCCCCTTTAACAGTAATAATAGCCTTTTTGAGGTAGAGAATTGCCATGGACATATTGCAAAAAGAGAAAGCCGCAGCCCTTAGTGGCAAGTGGCACGTTGAAGTAGAGCAAAGTGTTTGTTGTTGCCAAGTAAATACAGCAGCCATTATGCGCTCAGCAACCTGACCTACAACCGTGAAAGTCAGTGTTGCTGGTTTATCGAAGTATTAAGTGATAGAGAGGCTGTTAGCCAGAACTTCTTTATCTGCTCTTATTCTGAATCCTGTCACGTTATCTTTCAAATTTATCTAAACTACCATGACAAACAAACAGACAGGCTCTCAGTTTTCAGCTGCACTTCAAGCAGCTTAATCCAGAGTGTTGCACTGTTTATTGCCAGACACAAGATGAAGAGTACGTGTGGCTGGGTCATCTGCCATCACCCAAAGCAGGCCAGGAACAGTGAAGCACAATTATTCACTCATTGAATTTTTTATGACATCTGGTGTTACATGCTCCAGATTTTGATTACACCAAGTAATCACACTCACCAATACTCTCCCATTGGTCTTTGTACTTCTTTGCATGCTTGTGTTGAGTTGTCGCCTCTCACATTGTGTATTTCCTGCTCAGCTCGTGGTGGCAGGAAATACCTGTGATTGTATCACACATACCACAATGTACGGTCAATGACAAAGAATCCCAGCTAATACAGCAAGCACTATGATTATATCTGACTGAATTTCTGTATCTAGCACAAGACCAACATCAGGACAGTGTGCCTCGAGTACAGCATGCCATTTGGTCCTTTTTCCGGATATGGATTTCACACTTCAATTCATGTCCAGGTTAGCAGAGAGGCAACAATATTTTTCAACACCAGCTGTATAATATATAAGAGTCTTCTGTACAAAACCTAGTCAAAACAGTTCCAGATAATGAACATCAATCATTTTTTCTTATGACTGCTTAAGGGAAGTTAGAATAGGATAGATTTTAATTTAGAAAAAAAAAAAAAATTTTCTCATGAATTCCTTTGTCCAGGCTTTTCCTGTAACAGAACTGGCAGACTCGGATGTGCAGTATTACAGGTTTCTCCTGCCAGTACGTCTAGCAGATTGGTCTAACAGACTGGTAATACAATACCTCACGTTTTGTAATGGGTGGAGCTCTCCTTCACGATTTTCTGCTTACAAGCAAGAAAAAAGCCTACCTTTTCTTCACCTTTTCGAAAGAAATTCAATCATTTCTGTAATTCAGTAAACCGGCAAAACCACCTGCAATATTTCTGGGTTTTCAAACTGTGTTATGCTTAACTTCGCTGCACAGAAATTATTTTATGAAGTGATTCAGTGCTCTGTGCAGACCTCAACCCTCTTTAGAAAACTGGTGCTGTCGACTGCAATAGGTTTTTCAACAGAACAGTCAAACACCACAAATGATTTGCAACATTGCAGGACCCAGTAATTTCCACTATTCATCTTTTCAGAAGAGCTATGAAGGCAATGAAGATTTATAAGCAGAAAGTCACTTTCATTCTCAAATAACGTACAACTGGCAATACAATGCACACACTTCTAGCAGACTCTGTTTATAACATGCTGCATCACTTTGTGTTATGACATGCTGTAAAGTCTGACCTAATTTGACAAGACAGCTAAAATTTAAAGGACGATATTTCCCACTTCACTTCCAAATGGGATAACTGCAATGTTCCAACAAAAGCTGGCCAGCGGAAGAAGGGCAGACGGGAAAGTGTCCGTGGTCTGCCAACTTCAAATTACTGTTGAGTTGTTCAGCATATCTCCAGGAAAAAAAAAACCTTGAAGGAGTAATTAATCATCATTTAGGAAAGGTCTTCAGTGAAGTGCATTTATTGTCTTTTATTCATCCATTACAGTTTATTAGCAAACAGTGAACTTTTCTGCACTCGTGTCCCTGTACTTATGGCAATTCTAAGCTAGTAGCTTACAAGTGAATCAGAAAAATATGTTCATTCTAAAATCCAAAGCAAAAAGTGCTCAGAGATATCTTAATATTCTCTAATTGTTTGGGGTTTTTTTCTAGAGATGTTTGAATCCAGTGACTAGGACACTTCTCTGCTATTAATGCAACGCCTGGGATAGTAACGTTCTTTCCAAATGAATCATTAAAGTCTCTTTGAAACTGTATGATGTACTGTATTTAGAAATAAGCAAATAAAAATCTGTTTCATGGATTGCAACAGAAAATCCTAGTGATTCAGAAGTTCAGAAAAGTTCAGAGAGCAACAAGTATCTTCGAACCAGTCCAAAACTTCTGCATTGCAAGCTCAATCTGTATCCGTGTACCATGGGTAAGATCCCAAAGGATTTCTTCTCCCTGACAGGATATGCCCAGGACCTAACATCTCCATATGGTACAAAAGAAATCCATCAAATCTGTTTTAGTTTCCTAACTTCACCTTAATTTCTCTCTTCACCAAAACACAGAAGTTTTACAATAACATATCAATGTAATTGTATCAGCCCATAGAAAATAAATCAAAATGCCACTTCAAATTTGTATTTAGATTTATTAAGCCAATATATACACATCTGCATTGTAGAAGCTAAAGGATGTTTTAAAAAAAAATTCTCCTTAAGCCAAAAACTTCAACCCAGCAACTGCAGCCTGCACTGTACTTCTATCCCCAGTCAAGCAGACTAATATTAGAGTTCAGAACACAGTGGTAGCCTAAGAAAAATGCCATTCAATCAAAGCAAATCCTAATCTTTTGTGCATTTCATGATGGTGGGACATTTAGAAAATGGGATAATTTTCCCACATCATCTTAATGTGTGGAAGTCATATGAAAATCTCCATTTTCCATCACCTCTGTACTTCCTTCCCCTGAATGCCTGAGGCAATCATTTTAAAATGCTACTAAAAAACAGCTGGGGCAGTAGAAGCATGCTTGCTGGCAATGCTTGCCTTTATCTGCTTCCAAATTAGTAGTGATTGTAGAAGACCTCATAAAACACTAGTAAATTCATTTTTCATCCTTAGTGGCAGGTGCCTTCAAAATCTTGGGGGTAGTGAACTCTTGCTTGTGCTAGCTGGCTTAACTCTAAATGAACCACTTAGAGCAGTGCAAAGGCACTGCTTTCTCCAAGAGAGATAAAATAATAATTTTTATAGTAACTCTCATTTCTTTAGTGAATTAATAACATTTCAAAGAAGACTTCTGACCTATCCTTTCAACCTAAATTATCCAGTTATAATTACCTGGTAAAATATTATGGCATTTCCATACATGTGACTAAACCTGGCCTTCTCGTGACTAAGTCTGACTATATTCCAGAGCTGTAAATTACAGATCTCTGATATCCTTAGAGAATTAAAATATATTAATAAATAAATCAAGAGACATGAATCTCATTAGGGAATCATCCCTAGTAGTTCAAGCAAATGTCTCATTTATAACTTATAACCAGCTTGATTCTTATATGCCATTGGCACAACCCTAGAAGTTTTGCACAGCGACATTTGCTATTGATCTCTCAGGACTTCAAAGAAAACATCTCTCTTCATTAAGAAAATTCCCCATTTAGGATGGCAAGGGTTATAGCTCTATTCCAAATATCTCTACTATCCACCTTGAGTTATTCCTATAAGTGCTCATCTTAGAAATATTAAAATAAAACAATGGAAAGCTAGAATAGTTTTAATCTTTTTGTGACCTGCACACTAGTTTGATTTTTTTTTTAATGTTTTTTTTTTGGGTGGGTTTTTTTTTTGTTTTGGTTTGTTTTGGTTTTGGTGGGGTTTTTTGTTGTTTGTTTTTTTTTTTTTTAATAGAGGTACCCAGCTGTAATGCTAACTCTTGCAGGTCAACAGAAATGTTATTTATAGCCATTTATAAGGTGTGTGATGAGAACGCGCCAGGTTGGCTCTCTTCCACAATCTATTTATCTAGTGGGTTATTTGTAATAATAACCCCACCAGATGTTTCATAGGGATGACCAAGAATCAGTGCAGCATGCTGAAATAAGACAGTTTGCATCCTCCACTGAAGGTCTCAGACAAATACTCAGCAGCTCAAGATCGAGCTCAAACATTCAAAGAGGAGCCTTTTTCTATCCCCAGTCCTCCTTGAGTTATTACTACCTCTGAGTATACTTGTTATTCTTTTAAATGCACTATCTTTCTAAGTAAATTGCCTTAACATTATTTGGTGTAAATTCCATAATCAGCACATGACAGCATTAATGAAATAAACTCCAACACCCTTGTGAGACCAAAAATCAGCCTCACTGTTTCCTATTGGAAAACATGGTGGAGACTTGCCCAGCTGCAGCCTGAGGCAAATACAACAGTTTCTCGCTGCACGTATTACATCTCCCAGCCACAGGACCTTTCTTTCTCTCAGTGAAATTCTCCCCATATTTCAGAGCCCTTAGATTCAGCAGCTGAAATACCACTTTCAGAGATGGCTTCAAACAGACATAATACAGGATTCAATTCTAGTATTTCCATCAACGACTAGGCAAAATGAGACCTAAACCAACCACAATGCTTCAGAATAAAATGCTGAAGTCAAACGTATACCCTACGTTGCAACCAGATTAAAACTTTTAAATTGTGATGTATATAAATTATAGTTTGTGATGTTCTTTGAAGCTCTTTGACTGAATCTAAATACAAAGATTCCCAGTCCGCCTACAAACTGAACTATTCTGGTCATGAAACATTACCTTCCCAGCATGTGGGATGCCTATCAGCAGAAAAATGGTAAAAAAGAACTGACTAACTTTATTTATTACATTTGTATTGCTTACAAAACCATTTACTTAATGGATGAGTATCATTAGCAGTCCAACCACAAAAAAAAAGAATACAATGATGTGTTTCATAGGTTCATTAAAATAATATTTCAAAGCAATCATTAGAACAAGAAGCTAAAGATCCAAGAGACAGTAAGTTATCTGCAAATAAATGAGGCAGAACAAACATGTTTTGAAGTAAGTTAAGAAACATGTTTACAAATATATTACACCATAAAGAAAGCAGGACATGAAACTTAGAGACTGCTGTTCATGCAACTTATTAAACAAAACAAAATAAAAAAGTGGTAACTAGTTCTGAATCGAGGGTCCTCAGACTTGTGGTCAGCATGCTGTGCTAAAGCATATGGGCTTGAACACACGGCATACTAAAGTTCATAAAGCACAGTAAAGGTAAGGTTATGCATAAGAGTCCCTTAGACTAAATCCAGAAAACTATAGACATTGCCATCCCTACTGTGGTTAAAAAAAAAAAAAAAAAAAAAAAAGGAAAGAAAAAAAGAAAACAACAACAACAAAAACCAACCAAAAAAGATGCCACACACTATTGCAGGAGCAAAGGGCATCCTTCTGCTCACTAGCTTCCATGGTGAAATAGAAGTGTTTCCAGCAGACCAGGCAAAGGTTGTAGGAACGTGCTGGTGTGACAACTGCAGAGTCGTAAGTTTGTCCCTATAGTAAATTCAGGCATAGAAACATGGGTGAAGGTTCTTGGGCATTATACTTATTTACTGCAATAGCCAGTAACAGAAAAGAGGAAAAAAGAAATAGAAGGAAAATGGATTTGTCCAAGCATAAAGGTAAAAGGATGATAGTGACATCATACTGGACAGAGTTATACTAGAAAAAGTTTAGAGAAGGATAAAGCTCAAAGTTATAAAACCCTTTTCTTATGAAGAATTACTAAATAAGATTAGGACCGTTCAGTTTAGAAAACAGACAACCAGATGAGGATACAGCAGACATCTATGAACTTGCAAGCGGTGTGGAAAGAGGGAATTCAACTGTTCATGGTATCTTCCAGCACAAGAACTGGGGAGATGCCAAGCTATCAGGCAGCAGTTCCACAAGGGAGACAGCTCCTCATACAGTGCATGGTTGAGCTGTGGATAGTCTTGTCCTGCAATACTGAAGGTTTACAATCTTCAGCTATCAATCAGCTACTGTAATGTCTAAGAGCAGTTGAACACAGAAGAGAAATTCATTGTCAGCTGTAGCACATAAAGATGTACGCTGGCTCGGAAACTGCAAATGGTTGGGTGTCAGGAGAGGACTGGAGTGAAGTACCACCAAATGCTCAACCCGTTATACCCTCATACCCTTCCACAAACATCTGCTGTGGCAACTGTCAAAGACAGTTTCCTGGCCTGAACGGACCAAAAATCTCACGTAGTTTAGCCATTCTTACATTCAGAGATGGAAACAATGTATCAGAAATCAGACCTAGAGAAAGTGACCAGGAAATGGGCCGCTCTGCCCCTCAGCTGGACCTTTTTGAGGTATTTAAAACTAGACTTCAGTGGCACAGTGGAGAACTAGTAAACTGAAAAAAGTATGTTCTACTGTCCCAGCTGTTTGTTCCACCTTGGATGGCACCACAGGCTATAGGCCTTCACCATCCTGGTCCTTAGAAGTATCGTGGCCAAACCACTTCCACCTGCTTCAGATAACTTCCAGGTCTATCCACACTGCAAGACACCAGTTCCTCTTATGACTTCCCTTCCCTTTTGCATCCCTTGCCATCATCCCCCCTTCTTCAAGATTTTTTTTCACGCCTCAGGTTCAAGCAGCCAAAATAGCATCTTTCGCAGTTCTATTAAAAAATTACAATGAGAAAGGTTGCTAACAGCAATGCCTTGATTAGTCCAACAATGCCTTTCTGTCAGTGAGACAAGAAGAAATAATCAGCACACAAACCTGCCCTCCTTGCGCCCACTGGTCCTTTCTGCTCCTTTGTGCCTGTTTTCCTTCACAGAAGCAGGATCAGATTTGCAAAACATAGTGCTAATAGTTCCACTCCATTTTAATATATTCCTCTTACTGCTAAAAAAGGACTGTGAATATTGCTTTTGGTGATGATTTTTAAATAAAATTTAGCCTAACTAGAGGGAAAAGGAATAAAGAACATTATTAGCATAAAAGCTTTCCTCATTTCATTACATATTAAATGCTCTACCTGATTTTCATTGTTTTTCTGAATCTTTAATCTTTAAAAAAATGTAAACAATTGTTGCTGTCATGAAACTACAAGGACTAATAACTCTAGTCTGTAATCAGCTGCTTAGAATTGTCAGCACCTTTAATTTTCTGGACCACCTCCTATCTAATGAAATTAAGAAAGCTGTCTTCCAGACATCAAAACATAGAGCAGCTGGCTGGCTGAGAGGAACTCTTGTGGTCCCAAAACCACCTGTGCCACAAATGTTTTGTTATGGGCCAGCAGTTACACAACTGTGCCTGCGTCAAACAAAGAGCATGATAGAATGATTTAATAAAGAGTATACTGAAGGAGGGAGCAAAGAACATTAGGGAAAGGAAGTAACAGCTCCTGAGCTAAAGCTGCAATCCATCCCTATTACAAAGCTCTCTTTCAGTAGTCTTGTAATCAGAACTAGATTGGAAAAGGTGCTCAGCTCAAAAATTGTCAGATTTACTCTGAAAGCAAAAGTGAAAGTTTAAACAGGCTTCAGTTCTATCCTGTTAAAATATTGCCATTTTTTCAAAAATGCCTATCACATTTCTTAGTCCCATTCTCTCTTATCAAAAAATTATCCTTTCTCCAACACCCCTACATCTTGCAGCCTTACACTGTACTTGACACTCCTTGAGCAGATAAGCACTTATTATACAATGTGATAAACAGCAATTAATAGGAAGTCTATGTATTCTTGCTGTGGATAGATTGGGTCATGTCTGAGAGATCTGGGAGTCTTGCCCTTTACTTGGTAAGATTTTCTGCATGCAGGAGTATGCGCTAACTAGTGGAACGATTAAAAAAAAAAAAAAAAACACATGAAAAAAAAAGAAAAAGAAGGGGGGAAACCAACCACCCAAACCAGAAAAACACTCTTACAAGTGACAGAGACCTTCCTACAGAGTGAGCACAGAAATCTGTTTGGAGAGGTAGCATAAGTGTTCCTGAAGCTCAGAGCTGTGTACTGTCAAAGGGGGTTAAGCGACAGGTTTTCAAGTAGCAGAACAATATGGAATCATTTCAAATTCCAAAACAAGAAATATTACAAAAGTTCACAGAATCAATGTTTTTGAGTCTAAACAAGAGATCTCCAAAGGGGAAAAGTCTTCTGGATCAGTTCAAGCAACAAGAATGCGTTCTGAACATGGATGAAGCCTGAGTTTAAGACATTAAACTTACCCCTTCCTGAAATTTTCATGACACATATAATAGTTCCTTCTGAACCTACATCAGCACAGTTCCAATCAAACACTGTTCCAGTCATGGAACAGGCAGTTTTTGTGGCCAGAAACAACATATTTGCATTGATTCAAAATCAATCAATGTTTTCAGGGCAGATGCAGTACACCATCAGATTGTATGGCGTACACTACAGTGGACGAACCCAATGCACATGTAAAAGAGCTAGATCTGATGTTCCATCAATGAATCACAAAACAGTTCAGGTTGGAAGGGACCTCTAGAGGTCATTTTATCTATTCCTGCGGAACCCCCCTGTTCAAGCAGGGTCAGCTACAGCAGGTTGCCCAGGACCACGTCCAGGAGATTTTCTAGCATCTCCAAGGATGGAGATTCTGTGGCCTCTCTGGCAGCCTGTTCCAGTGCTCAGTCACCCTGAAAGAAAAGTCTGTCTTCTGAGACATGAATTCTCTAATCAATTCTCTTTCTTCTAAGATACGATTTTTCATCTAAGAAATGAAAGACTTCTAAGAACTCAACCAAAACCAAGGAAAAAAAACAAAGTAGGTTGACCCCAAGTTATCTTCTATCATCAGCTATTCTAAAACAGTGTAGAATCTTACTCAAAAAAACTTCCACAGCCTGGATAGTTGTGTTTCCATTTTTATTTTACACCAAAACATCTGCCTAATCAAATAAGAAATGTTATATCTCTTTTTTTTTAAGGGGAGGAGGCAGTGAGGGAAAAGGTTATAGCATTTTACATTGCATTTAAGCAAGTTTAAGTGACTTACCAAGATATCCACAAGATAACATTAACTGTGGACTAGAGAAAAGCAATGCTGATTTTTTTAATTTATTGTCATATACTTAAGTATTTATTCAATATATCTTATTATTGGAAAACTCAGACTTGTTTAGTGTACCACAATAGAAGCTGACAAAGAGATCTTAGTTGTTATATCTATAACATAAGGGATTGGGATGGGATAGAAAAAGATGAAAGGAGGCAGGAGCTGTTAAGATAAAGGATAGTGTAGACAAAAAGAGAAATGAGTACAAATTAGTAAGTGGTTTGTTTGTTTAGTAATAAAGTATAAGAAATAAATTCAGCCATGGATCGTATGTCTTAAGAAAACAGCAATCATACCCAAGAAAAAAATTGCTAGTACATGATGCAACTAGTCGGCTGGGAAATGCTCTAGGCGAGGGCGGTCTCTGCCTGGGGCGAGGAAAGCCCTGCTCAGCACATCCAAGGTTTGCGTGCAGCTGCCCGGGGCAATCGCCGTAAGGCTTCAGACCTGATGTTCCTTGTCTCAGGACAATTCATGGGTGCAACTGGGGCCTTGGCCTGTGCAAGAATGGCCAAAGGTCTTTGTATAAATAAAACTAGAAAAATATAAAAAAGCGAGTAAGCAAGTGACCCAGTTTGATCATGTCATTTTCACTGAGTCTGCCCTCAAGCTAATGCAGATTAATCTTTTTCTCTAAACAACAACATAATTAAAGAATATAAAGAAAGCTCTCAAGAATGGGTGGAGTGTCACCACCTGCATATTTGCACAAATGGAACCTTCTACAGTAAGCAAATCCAGGCCAGTATCCAACCGAGGGCACAGTGACCTCTGTGCACGTCTCTGCCGGAGCAAGGACTGCACACATTTGAAAAAGGGCACTCTCAGACCGCAGAGCACCATGAAAATTTGTAGAAAAACAGACAATGAGAGTCATAAATTGATTGATTAGAGCTACAGGCTTGCTGCAGAACAAATACATATTTTTACATTCATTTACCCGTTACCAAAACAATAAATTATAATTTAATAAGTTCATACTGCATATATACTACAGACTGTGAATTAGTAAAAGAGATACTTACCTATAACTTTTACTTGGGATGAGAAATGCTAGAGGATTACTCATCAGACAAGAATTAGCCAATTTGTGCTCTTGCACTTTCAGATCTACCATATTAAAAGTACCTACTATTCTGTTAACTAGTAAGCATTTGAGAGAAGCTGATGGAAAGTATACATCACAGAAAGCATAAGAAACTTCTGAGTATGACCTGAGATTACAGGCTGAGTACTGTCTGCAGCTACCAACAAGTACTACTTCTATTTTTAGTGCCATGAATACCCAGGACAGGATTTTACTAAGCGCCAGTAAAAAACCATGGTGGAACCCACCAGTATATACAAATTCATTTATGGATCATATGAATTTAGAATTCAGACCAGTTTACAAGCAAGTTGTTTATCACTTTGATAGAATGCAGATTCTCAAGCAATGCACTATTTTTTACATGCAGTTGTCATCTTGAAAAATTCATTAAACACACAAATATACATTAGATACTAGGTGGACCTAGCTTAAAAACACTATCAAACAAATTTAAAAGTCATTCCTACCACAACCACTACTGAAACTTAGGTATGATTGGGAAAAAAAACAATAATCCACATCCGGAATTAACAGTAGTTCCAGTAAATTCTATAGCTTCTCAAATTCTTTTACTTTCCTAAGAAATAGCTAGTGCTATCATTCTGCCCTTTTTCACCAACTCCCTAAATAATTCAGCTCATCTAAGGAAAAGAGGGAAACAAGAAAGGAAGAGAATCCACCTTAGTTGCTCTGAACTCTTTTCTGAAAACTCACCTCCAGTGAACCCTCCACAAAGCCAGTGCCAAAGAACTGCACTAAACAGCTCTTAATTTATTGCTTCACTCATCCAGTGAGCGCTTAGAAAAATCCAATACCGAATTCATTAATAATATTAAAGCACTAAATTCTATGCTAAAGTTTACAGTTTCAATCAACTACAATTCAACAACATCAAATTAGGGCAACAATAGCAGGTGAGAATTAAAAATTATGATTACTAAACAAGAAAAAAACCCTCATTTTTATTTTTTGTTGTGGCACATCTCTAGTATACTCCACAGCTGATTATTGGTATTAACAAAATTTAAAAAATTACTCAGTTATAAAATTAATATGTTAGTCTAATACATACATCTAATGCCTATCTAAGCAAAAGATAATACTTTCAAATGTACTGACCAAGAACTCCTCTCACGATGACGTCAATAAAAACTTGGGAAGCACTCAACACTCTCAAATGTTCGTGTGAGGATAAGTACAGCTATATGGGAGAAAATAAAATTTCAAGTTTAAAAAAGTATCTTCAGTATTTATTTTGATCCTTAGTTCTTGAGGATGAGGACAGGTTTAAATACTTTGAGGAACAAAGTTAAGAGCAAGTGATTAAAGGGAATGCAGAGGAAAGCGCCTGTGATTTTCTGGCCAAAAAATTGCTCTCTCCTTGGAAGGTGTGGAAACCAAAAGCACAGAAATATTAAGTTTCAAGAACGTAATTTTGTCTCAAGTTTATTTAACAGCTGCAGGAAATCTCAATCCTCACAGGCAGAAGAATCACCATCTTAAGAAAAGAAAATTATTGCAATTGAAAAAAGTAAAACCAGACAAAACCAGCAAACCCTTCTACCATCAGGGTAAAGACTGTTCCAGGCAGCACAATTTGACCAGTTTTGGAAAAGATGCTAGAAGGCAGAGGAACAGCCTGATTGCTATGTGAAGTAGACAATTTCAGGACAACAAAATCTTCCACACAAACTGGCAGGTAAGTGTTCAAACTCACTTTCTGTCACCCAGCCGAACATCTTCTAAAGACATCAATACAATTCTGACAACTGAGAAGAACAGGGATTCTCCTCCCTTGCCAAAAAAAAAAAGCCAATAAAACTTTCAAAGAATTCCAAAATTGAATAACAGATTCAGTGTATGCTTGAAATGATGCAAAGCCCACAGCTATTCATCAATATGCAAATCTAGTCAAACTATTTTATCTTGGAAAACAACGGAAAAAAGTTGTTCAAAGTTGACAAAAAAATCTGGAAACAAATCCTAAACGTTCAGTCCTGTCTTCAACAGAACAGCAATGATTTTGTTTTTAGTATGAAATAATATTTTTTATGGGTTTGGGTTTTGTCACTGGAGTTTTGGAGGGATGTTTGGACAATGGAGAAGAGGGAAACATCAAAATGGTGGAAGTGATAGTTGTACGCTGTGTACAGTTGTATGTTGACTTTTCTAAAAGTGACACAGTAATTACAAACATGTTTATACAAAATGGTTGAAATTTAAAATTGAGGAAATCAGATATATCTTCAAAGGACAGAATATCAGAGGAACTTAATAAACTTCTTCAACTCAGACAAAAACAAGTGACACGACATTCTCACATATCACAAGCCACACACCTGTAAGTGCTATAGAAGGACTTATCCTAGGCAGTAGGACTGTACACAATACCGTAACATGGATAAGGGCGACCAATTTCATCACCTCTACCACGGGAAGGAACTGGAATTCAGCTGTGCTTATCTGTACAACAGTTTGTCTTATATGCTATTAAAAGCCTGATATATAAAAGCGAAACTATTCAAAATCACAGCATCACTGACTCTAGTAGTGTCAGTAAGACAGGAGGTCTGCGACACTGCAGCAAACCAATTTGAAGAAGTGAAACATTTGATTTCCAGTTTCAGGCTGGTTTGCTTGGCTGTGCATTGAACAGAAAACATGAAAAGCACGAAAAAATGGACTATTGTCCTTGAAGACCCTGCCCCCCAAAATGAATCAAGGTTTGCTTGCTGTATCTCATAGGGCTAGAACTATTTGATCTGAGATAATTTTCTTTAATTAAACTTATGTCACATAAACAAGGGTACTGCTTAGTCAATTCAAACGGACTTCTGACCTGCATAAATTAGAGCTCTGTGGTTTGGTAGCAATGCAGTCTTTGAGAAATACCAAGGATCTTTATTTCACAAGTAAAGGGTACACTCAGTAGCAAGAACAGAGAGGGTGAAGTACTTTTTCATATGCAAACACAGACATACACAGGTATACACACACTCTAAGTATTCAGTATTTCCTGCAAGTTTCATCTCTGCTTTACAGTTGAGAATGAAGAAAAAAAAAACACTTTATAGACAAGAAGCGCTCAACATGAACATACTGTGCCTCTCCTTTAATATGAATGTAAAACCTCCCTCACATAAGAGAAAGATAACCTTCAAAGAGTCTGTCTGTGCTTACTTTTCTACATGCTTTTTGGTGGCTTTAGGCTTTCTGTGCTTGAAAAGCGGGGATGTGATCTGGCCCAAGCTAAACAAGTAGGATCTGCTTAGTTATACCACTTAGTTGTGGCACCAGGTCATTCTTTCAGTAGTCAGGCAAGGCTCTTGGCCACAGCTTCACTTGTGTACCATACGGGCGATTAATAAAATGCATTGCTGCTTGGCACAGCCCTCCAGTTTCACAGCCTCAAAGCTCTTCAACCAGGAGAAAAAGCCCGAGGCGGGGAAGCGGGGGGCTGAAAGAGAGAAAAGCTTTCAAGGAGCACTTTTAGTATTGCTGACTCCCAGAGACCTGTCTCAAGGCATACAAAGAATTAATTACTCCATGAGGTACACAACTACAACATCACTTGAAACTATGTGACATTTTTGGATAGTTCCCAGGCATTTGGAGCCAACAGGTGCCTAGTAGTTGCACAATTTTCTAATTAGTTCATGTGCTATACTTCAAAACTAATTACTAAAATGGCTGGATTATAATGTTGCAGGGAGTCATTCATGTGCCACCTACCATTAAGGGGAGGGAAGTTTTGTGAAGGTTAATTAGCATTTTTAAAGTACTTTGGAGATGAAAAGCTTTAACTATATGCCTAATAAAAGAAGCAAAGGTAATACTTTCTATTCAGTGAATTCCTTCTTGCATTGAAAGTGAATTACAAGGGTTGCTTTAAGTCTAAGAACATAAATTTTCATGTGCAAGGAATTAAATCAACTCCCAACAGGATCGACCTGTTAGGGAGTGGAGAACTCCAGCAAGATGCAAATCAACAGAGGTGACCCTGGCATCCTGGCGCAAGAGGGGCCCGTGCTGGTTCCCCGATGGAGGTTCTGTGCAACTAAAAGTCGACACTTCCCTATAACATGCCCTTGAAGAGGTCAAATAATCAAACAATTATGATCAGGTACCCTTTTAATTAAAATAATGCACAGGTATTTTCCTCTCGGGTCACACGTTGGCCATTCTCTGCTCACACAATACCCACTGACCTCTCCAAGAGGGAATCTTGGTGAATCCCTGTCTGTAACTGAAATTGCATCCTCAGCAGTTTGCACTCTCCTTGCCTACTGTTAAGGTTTTCAGAGTGACAAAGAACATTAGACCCATTTTCTATAAACATAAAATTATTTTGCCCAGACTTAGAGTTACAGGAATATTTTTAATGAGCTTATAATTGGTTTTGGTGAGCTTGGGAGATAATATACAAGTCATTATTAAGCACATACACATATATTTTGTATAAATTCTGTTTCTTCACTAGGGAAAAAAAAGAGTATTCATTAATTACAAAAAATACATTCCAATTATTTGGTTCATATGATTACTATTTATGCTGTAAATCCAAAATTATCAGACTTACAAAGTTATTACTGTCATCAATAGAAAGATTATTCTAGTGCTACAGATGGTTGTCCTTTTATAGGCCATTTTAATGACTTGTTCTTATCTAATCTGTCATGCATTATTTTGTTGTCATTACAAACTTTTAAAGTTTCATATCAATCCATTCTGATGTTTACTAAACAGATGGTGTTATACCAAAAAGAAGGGAAAAGCATAATAATGACATTTAGTTCTCAAAAATACTCCAACAGCTACACATTTATTTTGTCAAAAATGAAATCTATGTCATTTGTTTTAAAAAAACTAACATCAGAAACAAAATTATTCATAAGTTGTAAACTCAGCTACAAAGCAGAGCATGAAATCAACTGAAAGAAGGTTTTTCTGAAAGGAGGTTGTTGAACTTCAAAAATGTTTGTCAATTAAGACACATTAGGAACCTGTTTACTGTAGTTCTCAGCATTCCTTTTCTTTACACAAAGCACTATTGGCAAATAGTTGCAGTAATTGCTAAGTGATGCAGATAATTATTTAATACACAGGTCTGGTGCTTGAAATCTACTTGCGAGTTGTAATTATGTAACCACCTCAATTTACTGAAAGTTTTGCTTTATCTTTGTAATCTTTATGAATCTTTTGTTTAATCAGTGCACTGTCACCAAATAGACACAAAGACTTGGAGAACTGAGCACTACAGCAAACAAAATTACTCACATCTAAATGAACTAAGAGTTCAGAGGATTGTAAATAACATTCTACACCAGAACAATAACACAGTTCAATGTCACTTCACCAGTATGAGCTGAAAAACATTTCCCTCCACCCCTACCTTCTAAGATTTTGCAGAAAACTACCTCAAAACACAAGTATGACAAAGTGAAGCCTTCTTAGGTGAGGAAATTCCAGAGTTAAGGATCTCTTAACTCTACACCTTCCATACCTGCATTACAATAAAGGCTTCAATTATAGGATTAGCTTCCTCAACACAGAGGATACCTACATTCCTCCTACTTTCAAACAGCCAACAAAAACTGTTCTTGGAGTTCATCTGATTAATCTTCTGTTTCTAACAAATACTATATTAACAAATATTTCTAACAAATATTGAATAACTCCAAGGATGGGCATCCCACAGTCTCTCTAAACCTCAGTTCCAGTTTGTAACCACTTCTACTGAGAAATAGGTCTTCCCTGACATCAAAATAAAATTTCCCTTGCTGCAAACTTGTGCCTGTTGTCCTCCGGCCTTTCAAGCTGCTCCTCTGAGAAGAGCCTGGCTCCACCTTCTCTCCAGCCCCATGCAGGTGGTGGTGAACAGCAACTGACCCCTCTCTTACACTGCTCTCCTCCAGGCTTGTTCACCCCACCTCTCTACCTCTCCTTCATTCAATACATTCTTTCTAAAGAGTTCAGAGGGCAACGTATCAGTCTTCCAATGTGCATATCCAGTCCCCCTTGTTCCCCACCAGCAATTAATCATCTTCGGGTGACAATAATTGATGGAACTAGAGCAATAACACCACATTAAGCAATTCCAGGTGATAAATCTAACCATGCTTTTGGAAGGCCACAGAAATATTTTCTCCCTGCTTTGTAGAACAGGAAAAGGAAGAGGAGAAATCAGGAAAATGGATGTTCTTTGTTCCAAGTGTTCTCTCTTAGTAAGCTTGTTACTGAGCTTTCCATAATTTTAGGGGGGGGTTATGTTTGTGATAAAATATCGTAAGTAAAATGCAACTAATTAGCCTTCGTTAATTGTGTTACCTGTTTACAGTATGCTGCAGTAGAATAGGTATCATTATGTATCTGCTTTCTTATTTAGCCAACAGATGTGCCCCCAGCAGGAAGTCCCTTCTACAACGTATACATAGCATGGTGATGATTCCCACAAAATGTGGATTTCTCTTGGCATAGGCAAAACATTGAAAAGGAGGTAAAAAAGGCATATTATAGAGGTGCTACTTTTGTCCAGGGCAATTAGTAAAGCCTGTCGTTAGTACAGTTGTTTCTAAGAGGGAAGGACAGAGTTACTGAATTCCCGTTGCCCTAAGAATAAGCATCTGTAGGTGCAGTATGTGGCTCACCAGACATGACATGGACCTCACTGCTTGTATTCCTGGTATCTAAAGTGGGCAAAATTTATCTCTGGTAAAGCTCTAAGTCATTGGAATTCCACCAAGTCTGCATTTGATTTGATGGTGACCGTTAACAATAATCTGAAGGAAGGGCTATTAGCAAGGCTGATGTCATTGCCTTTCATCAGTCGTCTACAGGGAAAAATTAGAGTTGACTTGAACTCAGGATGACTTCAGGTTGGTTTTTTTAAAATATATTTTGACTAGTACAATATCAGTTTCTCATTAAACTGAACTCATTCAGGCAGTGATTGCAGAGAATAAAAGTAAGCTGAAAACTTTCCACCTTTTCTAAATAATTTATCTATTTTTAAGGCATTGAAGACTATCTCATTTATTACAGAAGCATAACTCTAAGCCACCTCTAAGCATACTCGTATAGAAGTGAGTGAAGGACACAGTACCTGTGGCTACAGGCTTATATTTAATGAATAGCATTTAGTTTCTTAAACAGAGAAAATCAAGTTCTTTTAACAGACCAATTACTCCCCATTTTATCTCCGTAGTCTTGGTCCATTTGCATGTTTGGTGTGCTGACTTATTCTTTAAATTAATGCAATCATCTGTTCACCAGAAAAAAAGAAAACACTGAATTATATTTAACAAGATGAAAGACATCTCAGAGGCAAGCTTTATGTTATGTCGATGATGACTTTCGCCTCAAATAATACTGGCTGTAAACATATTTCACTCAAAATGCACTCACTGCTCCTGTATTTTATCTGGTCTATACTGAGTGGCATGAATGCAGTGCAGTCTACTTTGGACCAGAGTGGGAGGCTAAAAGATGACTTGTATTCCCTCATCTACAGGCTGGCAGAGGCTGAATGCGTCACAGTCAAAAAAATAAAAATGCTGTTTATCAGAATAGACATGTCTTTGGGCTGCCACATGCAACAGTATCTCCTGAAAGCTAGCCAAGCAGCAGTCAAAAATCACGTCCCTAGCATTAGACTGGATGTTTACGAGAAGCAAAGGCTTACTATGTACTAAAAACTCATCACTTTCCCAAGAGTCTCAGTTCCCCAGAGGCTCAAGAAATGCCTCAATCAGAGATGCCGTCACTGTTAAATGAACCGAGGGCTGGAACATCTCTCCTATGAAGAAAGGCTGAGAGGCTTGGGGGTTTTAGCCTGGAGCAGAGAAGGGGAGACCTTATTGCAGCCTTTCAACTTAAAGGGGGTTATAAGAAAAAATGGAAAGAGGCTTTTCACCAAGAGCTGTAGTGACAGAACAAGGGGTGATGGTTTTAAACTAAATTAGGCAGATTTAGATTAGATATAAGTAAGACATTCTTTACGTTTAGGATGATGAGACACTGGAACGGGTTGCCCAGAGAAGTTGTGGACACCCCAACCCTGAAAGTATTCGAGGTCAGGTTGCATGGGGCTTGGAGCAACCTGGTCTAGTGAAAGATGTCCCTGCCCACAGCAAGGGGGATGGAACTAGATGACCTTTAAAGGTCTCTTCTAACCCAAACCATTCTATGATTCCTACCCGTTGATCCTACTTTTAGTTTGGGGCTTTTACCTTTACACTGTATGTTTTACCTGCAGCGGAGCTCTCCTTAGAGCTCTCTACTCAGATTCTGGGCTTCATCGCTGATCTGGACATCTTGGGATCCACTGTTCCCAAGCCCCAGAAGATGATCATTAGAGGTAAGCATGCATTACCAGGAAGAGCAAGAGTAATGCAAGGACTTGCAGAGACAGATCCCAAGCACTTATGCTCTTGTCAAGCAGTTGTTTCAAAGTGGGCCTTCTGACAAAGCGCAGAGCACAAGATTGAAAGAAAGAATGATACAGACCTGAGAGCTCCCAAGAGCTTCCCAGGCCTTCCCAGAGGGCTTGCAGCACTCTGTGCTTCATCTTAAAGACAACAGAAGTCCAGGAAATTCAGCACCTGGCGCTTCTCCCAAAGAACAGACAGAATGGCTTTCTGCTAAGGGTTGCTCCTAATTTAAGGTCTGCAACTCCCTTTCTCTTTCCAGGGAGGCAGTAAAGCTGGGCTCCAACCAGACTCCCCCAGCATGTGGAAACTGTACTAATAGACAATGATTCTCCCATCAACTAAGAATTGTCTTATAAAAGTTTTGCTGCACCAAGAAACAATCAGTCACTAACTGGAAGGGCTTTCTTCCTTCCCCACTCCCCACTTTTAAATGTAAAGATCCCTCTTCTCACTTCCCTCTGCAAAAGGAATTCCTGCTCATTTGTAGTACTAAGGACATACTTTCTATATCAGTAGGGCACATGTAATTAAAAACGGGGGAGAAAGTTCATAGCAGTTTTTTAAACATCGGTCATTTGTTTAAAGAATAACATTTCCACTATCTATCAGTATGAAACTTCACCATTAACTTTTAGAACTATGTTAATAAAAAAATCCAGGGTCTGAAGAATTGTTGCTGCTGTCTGGAGCAATTCAGTACAATTTCATGAAAAGGTTAAACAAATTCTGCCGGATGCTTGATTTAATTCTGTACCAAAGATAATGAGACCACCTTGCTGTCTGTAATTTTCCGTTATTATTTAACAAACTCTCTGGCAGGTCTGTCTATAAATATTCCTGTTTTCCATAATTCTGTGACTTTCACAGCCAAATCCATTAACCAGCTTTTTTTTTTTTTTTTTCTCCCAAATGACTGTACATAGAAGCATCACTTGGGGTCTAAAAGTTATTTTATTAGGAGAGGTTGAAAACACATAGAAATTGCCGAGAAACATGAAAGAAAATCTAGGACTGCAGAAAAATTAAAACAGCTTTCTGATGTGCATTTTGCTACTGTAGCTCTTCCGTCACTGAGAAAAGCTATTTTCGCCTATCAGGACAAAGGTATGGAGTGAAGTACGATTGGGTTTTCAACTCCTCTTGCACTTAATTTTAGTGCTCTCTCTTTCTCTCCCCCCTTTTGCATCTTTATTTTCATGGAATCATAGAACAGTTTGAGTTGGAAAGGACCTTTAAAGGTCATCTAGTCCAACCCCCCTGCAATAAGCAGGGACATATTCAACTGGATCAGGTTGCTCAGAGTCCCAACCTGATCTTGAATGTTTCCAGGGATGGGGCATCCACCACCTCTCTGGGCAACCCGGGCCAGTGTTTCACCACCCTCATTGTAAAAAAACTTATTCCTTATATGTAGTCTGAATCTTCCCTCTTTTCGTTTAAAACCGTTACTACTCCTCCTATCACAACAGGCCCTGCTAAAAAGTCTGTCCCCATCTTTCTTATAAACCCCCTTTAAGTACTGGAAGGCCACAATAAGGTCTCCTCGGAGCCTTCTCTCCCCCAGGCTCAACAGGCTTTCTCAGCCTGTCCTCACAGGAGAGGTGTTCCATCCCTCTGATCCTTTTTGTGGCCCTCCTCTGGACCCTCTCCAACACGTCCATGTCTTTCCTGTGCTCTTTTCTCCAGAGCTGGACGCAGTACTCCAGGTGGGGTCTCACCAGAGCTCTTGTGCTGCAGGGAAAGCGTCCTTAAAGATCTGCCAGCTCTGTTCTGCTCCCTTGTCCCTGAGGGCAGTTTCCCAGGGGGTCCTACTGACTAACTCCTTGAAGAAGGTTGCTTTCCTAGTGTTCAGGGTCCTGACTTTACTCTTCACCTGACTCATATCACTCAGGACTGCGAACTCCACCAGTGTATGATCCCTGCAGCCTAGGCTGCCTCCAATCCTGATAAGCTTGCTTGCGTTGGTGACCACCAGCTCCAGTATCACATCTGCTCTGGTAGGGCTGCCTATTAGCCGGCTTAAGAAGTTATCCTCCGTGCCCTCCAGGAGTCTCCTGGATTGCGTACAGCTCACTGTGCTACTTTTCCAGCAGATGTTGGGGTGGTTGAAGAATTCAAACAGAATGAGGGATGTGAATGCTTGAAATAAAGACTATTCTCAAACACACTGTCCCTTGGGAGATGCTGACACCCCTCAGTGTCAGAATTCCATGGACCCTAGAAAAATTTTTGAAAGGAAAGGTCACTAGAATATTTTCCAAACCAACATTTTCCTTAGTATTCTTTTTGGAAACAAATTCATAACTTCACTGAAATTTTGCAATATAACCAAAAAAAAAAAAAAAGGGTAAACATGCAATGAAACCATTCAGCCTAAAATCTAAAATGTGTCTGTATCATGCATGAAAGAGTTTAGTCCTGAAGACAATACCTGGAAGAGCTACAAGCAAATGAAAACAAGATGTTTGAATGGGATGTTTTAGATATCTCTACATCAATGCCATGTATAAAAATGGCAATTTGTAATTTTAGAACAGTTTTGAATGATATTTGCAGAGCTAGGAGTCCAACATGTGAAGCTGGCCACAAGTTTCTGTTTAATAAATATTGAGCTCCTACTCCATGTGGATTTTGCTCCCTCAAAGCAATTTTAAAACACATCAATCAAATCCCTATGAATCAGCAAAAGCAGATGCTGCTAACTCTTATGGGCAATATCACTTGAAGTTTCATTTTCTGCAGTGGTCATTTAATGTCATATGCATAGGCAGTCCTTGCAGTGGAGAGTGGATCCTGGAATTCCCCAATCTCTAGACTATGGTGTCAGGGTCCCCCTTCCCTCCCCCTCTGGTTGGGTGAAGCTTGAAAATATTCATAAATGTGCAAATACATCCTCGTTTCTTTTTTCCTCTGCAAAAGGCACAAACTCACCTGAAACGGTGACCCATGCCTTCACAGCAGGACAAAGGCTGTCCTGGTAGACAAAGAACTTTTCTGAGACACTAGAGCTGAGGATGGACCAGCATGACAAAGCCTGACATCCCAGAGGAGCTCTTCCTCACCCGCTATGTGGAGGAGGCACCATCACCATCCCCCTTCAAGTCTGATTTCTAAGAAAGGGGCATTTCCAGTTCAGCCTTTGATGATACAGGTGCCCAACTTCAAGAGGTTTTGGTCTGTGATTCTCTGTCAGAAGTAAGCACATTACCCCACGCCTCGGATAATGTTTAAGTTCCCAGAGCAGGATTTAAACAACACTTTTTCTTCAGTATGAATAAGCTCAGGTCACAAAGACAGTGGCTGTTATATCCCACTCTCCCACACATTACGCTGTAGGAGCCCAAACATGAACTTAGCATCAAATCCAAAGGCCAGTTATGCACTGGGACAACTCAGCATTAGAAGGTCCGAGTCACTCTGTAGATTTGGTCAACAGGGCACTATAACAGCAGCTATTCTCCTTTCCTGCATGTTTTGAAGAACGGTTATGGGAAAGAATTGGATAAACCTATGTACTATGAATATGTAAATTAAATGTTAACTGGCAGAAGCGTATTGTGCCTTTAAGGCACAGAATAACTACGGGCCATAAACCACTGTTGGCTCGCACACTGATCTCCCACTGCTGTCAGTGGGAATCTCAAACACAGACTGAGATCTGTATATGCCCCTGAGAGTCTTTATTCAAATAAGAAATTTAAATGACTGGTAGAGCTATATGGAAAAAAAGTCAAAACCAAATCCTACTGCCTTTAAAACCGGTAAATGAAAATCATGGGTTTTGCCAATTTTATCTCAAATTTCTTTTTTGATTTTATGAAAACACAGGCTTAAGGCTTCCAGCTTTCCTTTCTCTGTTCCAGAAGCCATGCTCTGGCTGTGAAAATGGTGAACAATCCCCCTGAAAAGAGCAAAATTTTACTTTGGGCCCAATGTCTGATTTTGCCTACAGCGGAATTTTGCTTATTTAACACTAAGGAAAATGTTCAATGACAGATTTGGTTATTTTCCATATCAGATCAAGCCCACTGAATTTTACCAATTCTTAGACCTGACATGAAAAATTGTTTTACTCCTGGGGAGGGAACAAACTAAAAAATCCCAACCCAAAACACAACAAATTAAACCAAACAAAAAAGAATCACAAAACCATAGCAGACAAATCTCCTATTAAAATCAGTTTTGCGTGTCACATAATAATTTTTCATCAAGGACAGTTTTCCCTTTCATGCAATGGGAATTAAGCAATTTGCCAGCTACTACTTCCATCTAGAAAAGTGAACGATTTCTAATAGCATGAAACCTTCTACAATGTAGACTTGGGGACTACAAGCCAATCAATTAGACCTTAGTGGGGAATTACTGAGATAGTAATAAGTATTTGCTTTCTGTAAGGATGTCTTTATAAGTAGATGTGATCCAGAAAATGTAAGCCAACAGCGAACTAATTACTCCATGTGTGCATGTGTGTCTAAGTAAAACAAGGATAAACCTAAAGCTAATGGGTATTTAAGGAACTCCAACTCTGCGTTGCCAAGACAAATCCACCCTATTCTTCAATAGCAGGTCAAGAGTAGTTCTGGGAATTCAAAATCTCTGAACTAAATGACTCGGATCAATAGGAGTGAATGCAGAAGCAGGATAAGTACTGACCACAGTATGCTCATTCTTAGCTAAGCCTTAGCTCTACTAAATATTAGCTTTAAATTATACAAGTTATTAGAAAACTCACTGTGAGCTTGATCAATGTGATCTATACGAGCAATAAACTGCTCTGAAAAGTCTGTCATTATATTAAGATCAAAATATTGTTCCTTTGTCTATGTTAGTGCAGTGAGCTTTGTCTATACTAAATCTGACACTTTAAGGTAGAAAGTATACAATTTTATCAAAGAAAGAATAATTTAGTAAGAAATCTGTTTTCCAAAATCACAGAACAAAATACAAAAACTTAACCTATCTGATTAACTGCTGAAATGATTTCCAGAATAGGAATGACTTATATGCTGTCTTTTGTTCATCCTTAAAATACATACACAGAAAGAATGAGGTAGTGTTAGAAATATTAGTAAGCAAATAATCTGACACTATGGAAAAGCTTATATAGAAGCTTATATCAAAGATTTACAAAACAATGAAATTCATAATCAATATTCTGGAACTAAAAACGTTACTTCTGTTTCCAACAGTTTTGGTTTGCCCCTATCCTTACCCTGTATTTTGTGCACCTTGCAGAAGAGATAAAAGGTGACAATATTCTTCCACCCCCATTTCTATAGTTAACTTCAGAGACCTGGAAACTTAGGGTGTTATCTTTTATCCCAGGATCAATTTTTGCCTTTCAATTTCGGAGTTAGAGCCTATTTCAGATGGCACGGAATTTGAAGGAAAATTCTGTTCTTCCCTACAATTGAAAAGTAGAGCAGGAAACTGGCAAAGAAAAGCCTGAACAGAACAAGTCAGAACATAAAATTTGTATTTATGGAAGTCATGCTATGGAGGCAATTACATGTGTTTATCAAGTTACAGTTATTTTCATGTTAGAAAACATCTGATAGAAATGTACAACTAAGATGCTATATCTCTGAAAGATGGACACTAGCATGAAGGAACATGGTTTGAAATAATTATTTGTTCCCCTCAAAGTTCCATACAAAAGACTATTCAGGAAAATATGTACTGAGGGATGAGAAGTAAAGTATGATCTTCAGTCAAAATTTGTCTCAAACAGTACAGACATTAATTAAGATGACACTAATGAAGACAAAAGTGAGAGGTCATAAAATGTAGCACAGATATTCCTAATGCATTCTTTTTTAATAAAGAAGAACAATTTATTTTAAACTGTTAGAAGATAACTTCCCCAGACCATCTTTCCCTCTCCCCCCAGCCAATAGCATAAAAAGCCTATAGAAGATACGGTCTCAAAATTTTGGTACAGCAACTTGATAGAAAAAAAAAAAAAAAAAAAAAGATTAGGTACTTCTAAAGCACATCTGTAAAGACAGTCAGATGAGGAAGAATTGTACGTGCTCACATTTTAAGGGCTATAAGCCAGCCACAATATTAGAATTTTTCTTCCCAGCCTCTACCAAGGACGGTGCTATTCCATAATGCTACAGTAAGTGAAATATTTCGTTTTCCTTTCAGTATTTGATTTTCAGCACTGTTAGAGAAGAGGATAATGGACAAGATAGACCACTAGCATGATACTGTAAAGCAATTCTTTTATTCCCAAGATATACTAAAAGGATCTGTTAGTTCTTCACTGAATCAGTGAAAGCACAATTTCTTTATCAGACTTCACACTACCATGACTGATTAACAATTAATACATACAAGAGAAATGAAACGACACTACACACTAAACAGGAGAGATGATTCTGGTACAAGTTTGGCATCTCAGTATCTTTTATTTCTAAGAAATAGTGAGAAATAACATATTAATCATTTGGAATGGAAGGTATGTTATTTTAGCACCAGATACTGTTTTTAAAAACTTGCTTAAACTAAGTCAGTATATTGCAATGTGATATCAACTGCTTTAAATCTTTGCAGAATCCCCCAAATTTTAAACACGAGGATCATACAATTATTGTACTTTATTGTGTTGTACTTTGTAATGTATATTATCATTATTGTACTGTATTGTATTATACACAGCATATTTCAAATGTGAAAAAAATAAAAATCCTTCAGGGATTCTTAATAAGGTTCAATTTTTGCACATCGTGAACCTTTTATAGTCAAGAAGAGTTGAACTCCAGCAGAAAATCTTTACATTGGATGGCAAGTAGGGGAAGGGAAAAGAGGGGAAATGTCTTTTTTATATATTTTTAAGCATCTACTAATAAGGGAAAAAGAAAACAGACTAGTATCAAAAAAGCGGATCTACAAATAAGTTCAAAATTTTCAGCTCTTCTTCTGAGGTTCTTCACAAATATAAATCTATATCACCTCCTTAGAACAGGCTCTGAACATGCTAAAGACTGATAGCCACCTCAGCAACAGCTGATGCTTGAACTCTTAAAAAAATTAATCCTACCTGGGACTCTTAGAACATTGTGAAATGTTACACGTCCAGTGATTCCATGAGCCCCGGACAAACCTCAAAGTACTTTGACTTCATAGAAATGCCTCTCTGAGTGCAAGCATAATCTGAACTGCCTATCAAGGGAAGATAAAACATATCAACTGCTTTTCTTGGATGTTTTTTACATGTCTCAAACCCTTGCTCTCTTGAAACCGTTTGTAATAGCTCAATTACAATTCTTAGTTCCACACTGCCAAAATAAAAACCGAAAGATAAAAGATGCAAAGAGGCTGCAACAACTATTTCAGCTATAGGAAATCGAAGTTATGCAAGAGAACATATTGTTTGAAAGTCCATATGCTCTTCAAGACTTGATCCTGTTTTCAATTAGAATGTATAAAGATACTTTCAGGAAAACACAGAAATAAAACTGTCATGTTAAGCCTCAAAGCATCCAGAAGTTCAAAGGACAATACCATCTGCACTACTAGAACCATCAAATGTAAACAAGGTGAGATAGAACCACAAGTGACCTATCACTCACCTACAAGAGCAAATTAATTACCCCTTGACATAAGTATCATTTTTACCTACAGAGTCTGGATCATAATGAGGTCTTTACTATGCAACCATATTTCAAGTAATTGTCATCCTAAGTAAACATGTTTTAATTACTGTCACTTTTTTCATTATTCATTCTCAAGCCTACAATACCTGTCAGGGCTTAACAGATTGTCATCTCCTGCTACTTTCCTGGGGCAACATATGTCCCCATTTATTTCACCAGCAAACTAATGAAAAAATACCCAGACTATGCAATGAATTTAGGGCAATTTTGATGGTGTTGCAGTTGTCCATCCTAAGAAGCCTTCAGAGCTTTTATCTGCTTCTCTGAATACTTTCATGGTGCTTTATAACTGGAAATAAGGTGCTGTGTGACTGTTGTTGATAAAGCAACATTTGCCACAAGCACTATCATTTTGAAGACTATCCAAGGAACAGAAAGAAAATCAATGTAATTGCCAGTTATTAACTTTAAATTTTCATTCAATTACATGATACAGAATAGCATATTGAGAATAATTTCAGTTCACCTAGGGCAGGGAAATTAGTGTATTTTCTGGAAAAAAAAATACTGCCTTCTCATATCTAATTCTTAATACAGTTAAAAAGTAAACAAATACCTTCATCTAGTTATATGCAAGCTGCTTACTTATGTGTTGAGACGCTTTATTTATATTGGTTTTCACCATTAACAGTGGTCCACTGAGAACTTGAAGGCCAATTCATTCTGCCACATGAGGATGTTCCTAAAATGTTGACTACTTGCATTACACATGAGGTATCTCAACGTTAAACTAGCTGCCATATTCACACCACACAATTGTTGAATCTACTTGGTCCAGCAGTCCTTCATTAATTCCTGAAAGATGTTTTCCTGGAGCCTTGAAGGGAAGACAACAGCTGGGGATTGTTGTTCAGTCCTGTGCCAAACCTCTAACCTTTATATAAAGCAAGCAATAATTCTGACAAAAGCAGCTTCAGAACACATCTAAAATGCAAGTTAAAAATAAAATGTAAAAGGGAGAATAGCAGCAGCAAGAGAAGGAAAACAGAGGAAAAGACATAGTAGCCTGCATTTTGTCTGCTTTAACCCCACTCGCTATAGGGTCTTTACATCAGAGATGATACCAGATACATCCTGCTCTTGGAGCTATCAGCGCTATTTCAAAGGTAGTCATCATATGTACAGTGAATCACATTTGACTCATTTCCAACACTTCTGTTCTGAAGGGAGACAGTAAAACTGCAGCGCCTGCAGAAAATAAATGCACGTGCCTTATTGGTAGAAAATCTGATCAGCACTATCAAGTGAAAGATTAATTTAATACTTTTAATCACATAAAAACTCAGTGACTTGTTTCTGTAAGCCATATATACCTCTCAATTCCTTAACCTGACATCTAGAGAAGAGTCTACTTGAAAGTCAAGTTTTGAAATTAGCATCTGTGTGTTTTTACCTATCAAACACAATCACACTGGGTATGGCTGAAACTTTTATTGCTCTCCTGACAGACACCTGGAGCCAGTGCTGTCATTGCTCCTTTTTGTAAGCAGCGAGGAAGTGAATGAGACGGACAGTTCTTCAAAGAAATGTTTAACAAAAAGCAGACTGAAGTCTTTTACAAGGACATCACCTTTTGCAATTCAAAAAGGTTCTTTTTGTTTGACTTTCTAGCACTGTCATATTTAGCAGTTCACCTTCTCTCTTCTCAGGCAATTTTTCCCTATGATGAACCTACACTGTGAAGGAGACTATGATAATCGCCAAAAAGCAGACAGAGGAATTCAGGTCGGGTTGTGAAGGTGAGGTAAGGGGAAGACTGTGATTCAAGCAGAGGCCTGTACGGGCATTAACAGGTCCTGGAGCAGCACGGGCAGGAGCTGAAACCCTGCTGTACTTCTGAGGAGCACACACAAGACTCTTCTTCAGTTCCAGGGTCACTGGGGCACCGGTCAAGGCTCTCACTTCACCTCTTGCTCTTTCTGGGACAAGGACTAGCCAAGAATTACTCCAAGCAAGTCCTGTGTTAGTACAGGAAGCTCTTAAAATATTCTTCTTTGTTCATCTGACACTGCAGAAACTGGGCTCTATTCATTCTTGATAAAAGCACACTGACACCACTTCTAGGCTAGTGGGCAGCTATATGAGCTGGGGAGTTAATAGTAACTCTGGTGGTGTTTGGATGCCCTTACTCCGGGTCAAACAGACTACACTGACGGCTGTGATGATGTTGCAAACATGCCCTGTAGCATCCCAGAAACTTTGAAAAGGGTTCAGTCAAGCCTCTATTAGTTTATGTGCTGGAGAGCTACTGCCAGAAATGTCCCAGCACAGTGAGGATCATGATACCTTAGTACAATATCAGCACGCCACTGAATAAAACAGCAAAATAGCCAACGGTATTTTAAAACTGCCCAGAGAAAGAGAAATCGATTCCTAACTATAGCCTATTTCTAATCATTGGTGCCTCTCCAAGCGATAAGAAATATTGGCTTTTCTTCATCAGAGAGCAACAGTAGCTGCTGGAGCCATGGTGAATTATTTCTTTCATATCCTTGGAAACATATTATACAGCCTTAATTAAAAGAGATTTCTGAAAGAATGGCAAACCACTCTTAATGGAAAGGGGACATTCTGGCTTTCAATAGCAAGGAAAATAGAATGCATTTGTTTACCTCCCCTGATATTTTATAAGTGAGGAAAGGTCTTCTCTCCATATCTCACCTCCCAAAGCTTTGATTTGGTCTATTCTGCAGTATTTCACTCCCAGCAAAGATCAGGGGCTGTAACAGGCCAGTTTCCTCTTACAACAATTGTATTTCTCCTCTGTACCTACATTTAATACAAGCCAATATTCAGAGAGAAGAAGAAAAAATATCAGGAAAATGGATTCTCCAAGGGCTCAGGATTCATAAGAGTGGACAGCAAACATCCTTCAATAAAGGGACCAAGAACAGACTGGTGATTGTACATCATACACTAATTTCACTAAACTGGAAAATTCTAACAAGTCCCTTGGGCAGCCTCTGAGCAGAGGAGGCAGAAACAATGTACAGAGCGGTGCAAGTTACACATCACTGAATAAGTCACAATAGTGTCATACGAACCACATTCACATCTGGGTGAGAAGGGAGGTTAAGAAATTATTACTACAGTGCCAATAAGCCAAAGAAATTCGGAAAGAGGAGAAGTTGACAATTAGGAGCAATTAGTCAAACAAGACTCACTGACCAGCCTTGTACCAAAAGAAAGAAGATTTCTTTTTTAGATTAACAAGAAAATTCATACAGACTTTTATTTGGGAAACTGGATTTATTTGGGCACAGTTTGCAACTCATTACCAAATATGGTTCAAAAACTGTTATTTATAAACCAGCAAAGTAAGTCCATGTACAGAAAAGCAAATTTAAATAGATTTTAATACAATAAGTAAATAAGATAGTAAATAAGACTTGTAACAAGCATGTAGGAAAGCTAAGACTTAATTTTCTTGTACTATTCCTATGATACAGCTCAGGAGTAGAGCATAATTACATTTCTATCTGTTGTTTAATCAATATCTAGGCATTCCAGCAGCAAAGATTATGCATCTCTCCACTTAGTACATGAACAAAACACACCTATGAGGAAAGCCACATTCATTTAGAAGCAGGGTAAGACAGGTTGAGTGTTGCTCTGAAACTGTACTGTCTCAATGATTGTTAGCATCTAATTATTCTAAACATGATTGTGATCATATGTGCTACCTTTAAGGTTAATACTTAGGAGGTTCCATTAAAAAAAATAATGAAGAGTAATAAACATCTCTCTTCTCTGATCTTCTTGGTTCCTCAGGATCACAAATCAGGTCTTGTGCAGGCATTACAGTCATTACATTCAAGCATCAAGGCCTTCCCTAATCAGAGATAAACAGTGATCACCCCTCTATATATTGCCCTCTCCTCAGTCCTTCCATTTCAGACAATCTAAAAATGTACTTGCCTCAGAAAAATTAGTGAGCAAACTCAAGATAACCGCTTCTAAGAAACCAAGTCTATCGGATCTTGTATCTTATTTTTCTAACATGTTTAGAGACATAGCATCCAGTAGCTATTCTTCTCCAAAGCAAATCCACACATACCTTCCAATATCTTATCAAATATCCATAAAGTCTCCTTAGCAACTTCTGGCTTCATTTTTCTGGCTACATTTGGCTAAGTTTCTACTGAAAATTGAATAAAGGACAAATAAAATGAGCCACCATGGGAGAAACTCACAGTACAGGAAAAATACAGCTGATCCTCTTAAAGTCAAGATCCAACTCCCAGGATTTTTCTTTTTTAACAAACAAGAAAATGTAACCCACTTGACACTGGGAATATGGTTTCCCGAAATCCATTCCAATTGCTGCAATCAAATATGGCACGTAAGCCAAGAACACAGAATTAGTTAGATTATACCTGACACACACGAACAAGCTTAACCTTAAGAACCATTTATAATAAATTATCCCCTTGCAAAGTCAAGATTGGTGAGGTTAGATAATTTCTGCTGTGCATGTCCTTTCTTGAAAAATTGATCACAGGTGGAATCCCTTGCACTTGTTTTTCAAAGTGCTTCAAAGGATGTTGCCAGGAAGAAAAGCACACAGATGTCACACTGCCCAAATTTCGCAACATGGAAATTATACGCCTTGAATCTTCTCATCAGGGTACATCCTCCCCCATAACCCACAGTGAGTCAGTAGTAATGCATCTCCACCTAAAACCAGTATTTTAGCTCATGTGGAACTATCCCTTTGTTACCATTCCTCCGACAGTGAGTTTTTAACAATTTACCTACAACTATTATGTCCCCCTATTGTTCCTCTGAGTCATCCAGTCTGTCTCATAATGCGTGTAGAATAGCAAAGCATGGAAATGCAGCCAAATGACATCAAAATTAATTTATTCAAAAGCTAAAGTATTGACAATCAGAGAAGGAAAGGTTAATTCTCTATTCTCCAGACCTGCACACAAGTAGGAACACTGGCCCAAACACCTTTCCCAAAGCTCTACGTGTACAGAAAGTGACAATGTTATATGAAAAAGCTCTTATGTCAATATTGGTGGGAAATTTTTCAAGCAACATGTAATTAAGCCGTGGAACACATCTCTACAGAACAGTGTGTAGGATAAGAGCATAAATGCATTCAAAGAGAAATTAAATAGATTCGTGGAGAATAAGTAATCTGTGATTACTAACAATGATGTAATAATTTACAGACTTCTGAAGTCTGTAAATCACTGCTGGTTCAAGCTGGAACACACACTAAAGGGGAAAGCACCATTCTGTATTGATCCATGTCTTGTAGTCTATCCAAGAGCAACCACTACTGGCTACTGGATTCTTACATTCTGTTTCAAGTATGCACGCATAGTTTGAACTGCACCACCGACCCCTGTAGCTGGCAAAGAAAATCCTGAAAAGACTATTTAGTGGTTCCAGCAAAGCGTTACACAAGCTGAAATGGAAACACGGTATGGGAGCACCTTAACTTTTGGCCGTAAGCATTTTCTGCAATGATTAAATATTTGAGGATAACTCCAAGAAAGAGAGGTGCAGTTTTTCAAGCTCACAGGAATGCCTGCATTCATAGACAAGACCCAGCACACCCCAAGTAAATATTTTGTGCTCAAAATATTTACTCTGTGTGAGCAAAACATTGCAGCTCTTTGTTACATGTTTGGGACAGATAGCTCTTCAAACCACAGACTTGAGAACAGCTTATTGCATTCTGCTATATTTCCCCAGTATTTGCAGTAAAAGCTACAACTGAAGGGATGTTAATTAGCATGTGCTGCAGAAAAACAACGCTGCTTGTGCTTACCACACATATGCTGAAACAACTGCAAACAGAGAGATTTGTTAATCCTAGTTCAGAAATGCCCTCCTTCCTTGGGAGGTTGTTCTCAGGAGCTAAGCATTATTGTAGCAAAGACAAAGCTTATTCCATTTTTTTCCCCAGACAAATGCAATCAAACAGGGACTTTCTGAAACATATTATAGCTTGTCTCAGACATCTGGAGCCAGGGCTGCCACAGACTTTCTGCTATTCAGAAGAAAAGTGAAAAAGACAGACAGCACTTCAAAATAAATCAATTGCATTTATTAGCTCCTTTTGCTGATGCTTTTGGGAAGGAAGGAAGGGAAGAGAGAAGAGAGGAAGAGGTTTTCAGCATTAAAGGTCTTATTTTCTTTGCTATTTAAAACTCCTATTAGTTCTAGTCAGATCAATGGCATTGTGCATTTTCCAGTAATTTGTCTGAGATAAAACTAGAGCTATAAAAGCTTCAGGATTTACTAAGGACATCTATTTCCATTCCCAGAGCTAAATAAAATGGGAAAGAGAAATAGCTCTATTTGAGCCCAATATAGTTGGGTATATACTTCCATTTCCATACACTGAAACCAAATGTGACTCTCAAATTTGCCTTGAAGAAGTTCAAAAGTCAAAACATTTGCTTGCACAGATTTAAGGATATAATTTGTAAGAGTTCACACATTGCTCCATACTGTCACCTTAAAAGCTCAACTGATACTCACGCATTTTAGGAAACATACTGCCGTAGCTGCAACATACTAGAAAGTGGATTTCTTTTTTTCACCGAAAACAAAAACCTGAGTGTTTTATAAAGTCCATAAGGAATTGACCATCAGAAAGAATAAATACAAACTCTTACAATAATTTTTAAAAAATCTTTTTGGATTGGAAGGATATGTCAACATGCTCCAGGCTTCACAGAGAAGGCTGGAATACCACATACTGTTTGTCAACCCAAAATGAAGTCTTCTAGTCACTCTTTCAGATAGCAAAATAAAATCCAATAAGCTGTCAGAATACTGGAGCTTTCTGAGCTATATGCAATTGCATTGCCTCTTTTCTCTTAAAATAATGCTTGTCAACACAATTAAACAAAGAAATAGAACAGCCAATTCATTAGATTCAGTTTTCCTTTACACTAACATAAATTGGGAGAGATGAAGTGAAATAAAGTGAGTTATTTCCTGATTTGTACTGATGACAATCAGAATCTGGCTTAAATATGATCATCTGCTAAAATACATGAAGTAACAATTTCGAAACAAAACAAAGTCTCTTCGTACAGAAGGCGATTGTGAAAAACAGATGTCTCTGCTGTAAGAATGTTCAGTTTGATGCTATTAAAAGAATTATAAAAACCAAGATCCATGGAAACTTCCTTCCTGTTGGAAAATATAATATGGTTCACTTCACTAAAACAAACAAAATCTGCCATGCAAAAAGGCCAAACAAACCTACACTACTGCTGCAGTCAGTAACAGTAGTTCCTACTTTCCAAATGTCACTCAGTCTTCCCATAACCTGAACAAGGTCTCAAAATACTAAAACATTGTTTTGAAATATTTACGATTCTGCTTAGCTTCAAAGTAAAAGTGATTTGGTGGATGAGTGGGAGTGGAATGGGAAGGCAAGAAATAATAATACTGTATATGCATTTTTTTAGTACAAATAATCTGAACGTGGTGTGGAGAGAACGTCGCTGTGGGCATCATACTAACCACTGAAAAGGGCTACGCTCAGTTCCATACCTCCATACTTCCATGTAGAGAAGAGGCAGACAGCTGCAGACGTTGAGTTCAAGGCTGTCCAGAAAACCAGTCTGAAACAAATTCTGCAGTGTCGAAGATCATTAATAACATAAACACACTAAACAGTAAAAGAATGGAGGCTTCTTCTTGACACCTACAATACTAGTCAGTACTCCTGTGACTGTCTACCAACTACAGTTACTTCAAAGTAGGCTCATTAAAGCAGTCCAGGCTACCTCAAATTTTCCTCCGTCGAGCTCTATGGATTCTTAAGTCCGGGTAAAGCACCGCAACTAGTATTTTCCCTATCCAATATCTATTTCAAGAATTCCTCTATCAAAAGACTTTCCAAAATAAGCTTTTATGTCTTTATCTTGGCTTTGAAGCTCATGCCTGTCAGATGCGCATCAACTTACAGACAGAAAAAAAGAGCCTTTTGCTCAGCTCCAGTTTAATTGAAAAGGATTCTTTCTGGAGTCTCAGAAGCAGTGTTCCAACCAAGCTACAGCCATTGCACTTTTCTCCTCTATACAAGAAGCAACTGCCAGAACACTTGTTGGTAAAGAAGCCTGGGGTTTTCACTGCTTCCAGTTGTCTGTCAGACATTCAACATACTCAAGGCAATGCAGATGTTTTAGATTGAATCATACAAATCAGCACACACTCCTACAATACATGGTGGAGCGACTGAGACTCGGTTTACACAATGTGTAATGCAGAAACGGTTACCTTTAGGAAAAAAAAAAAAAAAGGATCTTTGACTTAAAGGCAAGTGACTCCAAGAGACCAACTTTAGAAACTAAAATGCATTATTTGCAGCACCAGATACTGGTTGAAAAGAAGACAGAGACTTTTTGGCTGGTTGATCTCTGCACTTCTATCTATACAGAGATAGAGATATCAGCTCAGCATTTTATGCAGACAAACTTATATGTGGTTATACAATGTTGTAATTGTTGACTGAAACAACACTCTTAGTTTAACATACTTTATTGCTTCTTTGAGTCATTTAATGGTACTGGGCAGCTCTGCACCTCCAAAAAAGGATGGGAATACTGGAACACTCTTAAGATTATTCAAATAGTACTTGAAAAGTTTATAAAGAAGCACTTTTGACATATAGTTTCTCGTGATTTTTCTGACTCCTTGATAGAATCAGCATAATCAAAAATACATGTTACAGAAATCCAGGGAAAACACAAAAGAACTTCAGTTTGTTCTCATAGCCTTGATAGACCAAGGCATTATCCTTATGTACACTGCAGTGTGTGTTTTGGGATCAGAGAATGACAACCTGCTACCACTCGTTTGTATCATTTGTACCGTGTCCGTGATATCTTTCTGAGAAATATGTAAAAGTCAAATGAATAAAAGCCATAAGAGAAGTCAAAGTCTTTCTGGAGAAACTTGCAGAAGTTTGCAGAGCTCTGTCTTTGCCACTAAAAACTCAGAATTTTTTACAACATAGCTGTAGCTGCCTCCTGGTTTATGAATAAAAAAATACAGGACTAAGTATTCTATTCTGCAAGTTAATTAGCAGTAATGCCTGCTAATTAGGCAGTCCTAAGCATAAATACAGACTGGGAGAATGGATTGAGGGCAGCCCTGAGGAGAAGGACTTCGGAGTGTTGGTGGATGAAAAGCTGGACATGAGCCACCAATGTGCACTTGCAGCCCAGAAGGCCGACTGCATCCTGGGCTGAAAGCAGCATGGCCAGCAGGCCAAGGGAGGTGATTCTGCCCCTCTACTCTGTTCTCGTGAGAACCCACCTGCAGTACTGCATCCAGATCTGGAGCCCCCAACATAAGAAGGACATGGACCTGTTGAAGCAAGTCCAGAGGAGGGCCACGAAGATGATCAGAGGGCTGGAACACCTCTCCTACAAAGACAGGCTGAGAGAGTTGGGGTTGTTCAGTCTGGAGAAGAGAAGGCTCTGGGGAGACCTTATAGCAGCTTTCCAGTATCTGAAGGGGGCCTATAGGAAACATGACGAGGGACTCTTTAGCAGGGAGTGTAGTGATAGGACGAGGGGTAAAGGTTTTAAACCAAAAGAGGGGAGATTTAGACTAGATATTAGGAAGAAAGTCTCCACTTTGAGGGTGGTGAGACACTGGCACAGGTTGCCCAGAGAAACTGTGGATGCCGATCCCTGGAAATGGCCAGGAAAAGGCCAGGTTGGATGGGGCTTTGAGCAACCTGGTATAGTGAAAGGTGGCCCTGCCCATGGCAGCGGGGTGTTGGAACTAGATAATCTTCAAGTCTCTTCCAACCCAAACCATTTTATGATTCTATAACCAACAAAAACTACTTTCTGGAGCCTACGTGGCTTCCATTGATATAACATACTGTATCATCTAACTTTAAAGAAACCATATGTTTTCTTGTATGAAGTAAGATGGAAAATATACACTGACTTTACTTATAAAAGCAATTTTACTATGAATTCACAGAAAGACAAAAATCACATGGTACTGTCTGTTATAAAAGCACTCTGAGAACAACAAAAACTTGAAGTGCAAAAAAACTGAAAAGGGAAAGAAAATGCACTGGTGACTAATCATTTAAGACTTGCTAAAGAATCACAGACCTCTGAATTACTAAAACCTACTTTACTTAACAAAAGCATTTGTACAAAAGACACTGCTGAGGGGGAAAAAAAACCATTCAAACACTTTTCAGACATTTCCAGGAAGTGATTTATCTATTGGAGCAAAGGTTAAGGGCTCAGAGGAGTAGACAGGTTAATTTTGAATGCAGGAAAGGAGTCTACAGAGCCTGTACTATATATGTAGGTAAAAATAACATCAAGGAAGAAAGATCCCAAGTTTTGACATCTATTCCCTTTTTTTTTTTTTATCCAGAGGAGTGACAAAATGCATAAATTTGGTTTTGTGCATTCTGAAAGTTAAAGGTGTCTTGCTAGCAAAATCAAAGGAATCCACAGTTACCCAGATGGCTTAAGATGGCAAACAGTATGCAGAACCATAATCCTCCCTAAGGGTAAATGGGGCAAGGCAGAAGAGATGAACAAGGTCTTGAGATGAACCAGAGGGAGGAAAAATCACATCCAGCAGCTCTACAAATTGTTACTTGCAGTAATGGCAGAGGTTAATATCACACCTGTCATGAGACTGCATGCAATTTCCCAGAGGATTTTTAAAATTAAATTTGGCAAGCGATAAGTCCATAATAAGCTCTAATCACTTTTCATACTTTTGAGGGTAGAGGAGAAGACAAGAAAAAAGAAATATCAAATACCCATGTTTGAGTTATGGCTACTTTGGATTATAGCTACTTTGCATGTATATTAAGAGCTTTCCCAAGGAACTCTAACGTACCTTTTAATGCATGTAACAGACAGGAATGGCTCCCATTAGAAAAATTATATGTCCTTAATAAAAACATATAGAGAGGTATCTCACTAATAAGACAGCCAAGCACTGCTCAATACTGGCAACCTTTTAGAAGACAAAATTACACAGCAGATATTATACAGGTCTGTTACTGAAAAGAAAGCAGCAATCTGCAGATTCTCTTGCCTCTGATGCTGGTCCTTGACTAGCCACACTGGGGATGCTTTCTCCCCACCGCCAGGTTACTAGCCCATCCATATTCCTCTCCAGATTTTCTTCAGACTGCACTCGCCTGAATTTTGTGATCTATGTGATCCTCCTCCTCCTCCTAGCACAGTTTCCAACTGTACTCAATTTTCCCCCTGCTCTCTCTTTAGCTGTGCAATATCTTCATTTCCCTCATTCTGAATGCCCACATACTTATTCCGGGCTTGTTTCTAGCCTCGCTCATTGCTTTGTTATACCTGTTCTACTGAGTTTCTCCTGACTTCCTGGGCGATATCCTAAATCTCCTGAGGTCAGTGGGAATTGGCTGCTGAGTCCATTGGATCGGAATTTTACTTCTCATGTAAGGAAACATTGCAGGCTGTTTTCTAATCCCCATGATCACTTCAGAGATCTGCGATCAAAACCTCAGACTTTAAGTCCTCTGTAAATAAGAGCACCGTAATCTCCCACACCAACCAAAAGACACGGGACAAACACTGCCAACAGCAGAAACGGTTGGTGTTTCTTTTTCCCAGAACATTGGCTACATAGTTTGAATCATGCAGTTGCAATATTATTCTTTGCATAATGCTACTTATTATTGGATACACAAGTCCAAATAGCTGGAAACATGGCTATGAATTTGATCAGCAAGATACATAACGACCAGCCCAAATAAAGTACCTCATAGAAGACCCCTGGAGCAAAAAGTGCCACAGGTACAATCACATTTAATAATAAAACAGATCTCAAAGCCTCAGACTTTGCTGGAATCACAGAAATGCAACATTCACAACCCGAGCCAGCTTTAACTCCTGCTCGAAGCATCTTTGATTAATAATTAAGAGAAATGAAATGAAAGTTTGGGTTACTTTCTCTTTTTGGGAAAAGGTTGGAAAGAGATGTAAAGTCTACATCAACCAAATGCAAGCAAAGTGATACCAAAACCATGAAAACATGGGAACACATTCCCTATTCAGACAGCATACGCATCTCATTCACCCGTACGACAGCCCTTGTCAGTGCTCCTCCAGGAAGGACACTGGGGCTTCTTGTCTGTCTCAGATCAACCATGAGACACTTGCAAGGGCAGAGGCAGATATGACAGAGTATCTGTCATATACATACACACACAGACAGGCACCTTGGTCAGACACGGCATGTTAGGACCTATCCGTACTGTATGTTTGTCCCACAGCACACTCAGCAGTGCTGGATTCCCCCTCCCGCGCAAACCATTTGATTGACCCAAAGTGAGCCCAAAGGGTGCTCTGACAAGCAATCCTGTTAGTCAGCTCCAAACTTGGCATCACTCTCAGAGCTGACAATGTCTTTAAGATTTCACACCACCCACTTTGCAGACAGATTGTTGTTGGGAAAACCATGCAGCTTCACGGTCAAGGTAGCAGCTTATAATACAATGATGAAAGTGTTGAAGTTGCCACTTGGCGACAAGGAATTGTAAAGCCTGACTCTCTTCAGTAAAATAATTTAACATAGAACATAATAAGAAGTTGCAAAGTTCCGATTACAAAGAGATCTTGGATACATACTAAAACTATCTTTACCTACCACTTTGACAACAGTGTTCTACAAGATCCTAGTTAAGGAGTACTCGAAAATGTATTTCATTACATTTTTGAAGACAAATAGATAGAAACACGGACACTTCAACTGCACATTGAACTTTGGAAAGGAAGTGCTTTCAAATCTAAGAAGAAAATGAAGAACATGTATTCATTAATAGCTTCCACTTAGGGAATTTTGGACTGATTCCTTATGTATTCCTGTTGCAAATGTCACCATTCTTCAGTGATCACAAGGCTGATAGAAACATCAGGAAAATGCAATGTTGGATCTCACTTTAAAGCATTCTGGGCTCCAACTGGCATTAGGTTCCCTAACCAGATTAGAGTGAGAGGCCGGTCACAGCAGATGCCCTGTCTCGGTTCATTACTCAACACCTGTTAAACTTGATTAACAGCCCCAGCTAATTATCTGTTAAGAGTAACTCATGCTGTAACAGATCCCAGAGGTCTGAGAAGTTGACTTCATTTACATGTTTGTCTCCTCTCACAAGGTCTCTGTTAAGCATCACCAAAAAATGCCTTCCAGAAAACAATAAAACCCCTTTAACTAGAATACCATTGGCACTCATATGACCTACTTTATAGTTTCAGACATACACCTGCAGGGAAAACTTTACAACAGAACTTGAAATGCTCAAAATACAAACCTGCCCTGCAATTTAAAACTGTCTCCAAACAATGTGCAATAAACTACAGCCATGGCAGCTGAAACAGATGTCATGGCAGCCAACCAAAAAAATGTTCTAATTTCAAATTCAAAATTCTGTGCTTGGGCAAACACGATTTCCCTAACATAATCCAAAAGAAGAGATATTTCCAGGTGCTGAATGCACTAGAGATACATGCCACAAATTCTGCTGCTTAGCAAGGTAGAGGTGACACAATCACTCTATTTAGACTAACCGTTTTCACACCTGTTTTAGTACTTTTCTAGATCTAAAAATAATCTTATGTTAGGCTCTACCACCAACAGTTCCTACAGTCCATGAATTAAGAGATTATGGTTTTGGTGGTTACAAAGTTATGTAGGACACTAATTCCTAACAACACGATTTCCGCTCTCTAAGTAGGCTGGATATCTGATCCCATGATATGCACCACAGATTGCTTTCCAACTTCTGTTAGTCTGTTTTTGGTGAAACAAATCACGCTGTCGCAGTCATTTTACTCCATTCTACAGAAATGCAACAACATGTAATACAATAAATTATATCCTCCTCTTTTTTGCTAAACAGGTATTGCTTCCACAAAACAGTACAAAATTGTACAGACCACGTTAGTGGTTTCCTTTCTTTTCCAAGCAAGCCTCATTGACACCACTGAACCTCCTTTCTGTCCAAAGACCAATTCCCTTTGCCCTGGGAACAGTGCCAGCAAGTTCCACTGGGCTCCTGCCGCTTCCTCCTTGCACGTTTACATCTCTTAAGCACCCAAGGTGACTGGCCTTCAGTGCCAAGTCCTTTGTCTGCGAGTGGTGTCCTCGGAGCACAGATCTGTGTGTATCAGCAACACCCACTGATCTTCCTCACATGTCTCTACCGCAGGGCACCTCTTCAGCGATGTAGGTGCAGTTGTACACTAAGATCCACTGATGCTATTTGTTAGAGGTCTACATCCAAAACTTTCTTCCACTCTATGATGTAGGTGTTAAATGACAGCACCACAAGCACGTACATCTTGCATTCCGCACAAATGCTTGTATCTGGACTCTTCCAAACTGCACAGTGGTTTTGCTTAGATCCAAAATGCAAAAGAAGTATCTAGGTACTAGCATTATACATATAGGTGCCTAATTTCACGTGCAAGTCTACCATGGTTGTATTTTTTAAAAACAGTGTGTCACTATGCACTAAAATAATTGAAAACGCAGCCTAAATATAAAGCTGATTACAAGCATTATAGATGCTTTTCCATTGGGCAACTTAAGAATACTCTTCAGATAAAATCCCTGCTTCAGATTAGATTATCCTGACTTGCTGCATGTGTTGCAGCTCTTCCCTTACAATTGTACTAAACCTTGCAGCAACTTGGAGGAGGACTGTCAGCATTAGTGCAATCTCTTTATCCAGTCAATGAGCAAAGAAAACATTATTTTGTAGACATTTTACCATTTGTACCATTCACTAAATGAAAGCAGACATGACAATTTTAGATCATACTCACAAAAGTGAAAAAGACAGTATTTTTCAGAAGTTCCAGTATTTCTCTGCTAACTGCCTTTTAGAGAAACCGACACATTACGATATTGATGTTACAATGGCATGCTATACAACTGTACCTCCAATGGAAACAAGAGGTTTAAAACTACATTATTAGTATCATTTAGGGTTAATGGGCCATGAAATCGCCAAAGACAAAACATCTTAACTCATCTTAATGATTGAAGAAATTTCTGCATGCACCTTCTCAATCTGTTCATGTAAATTTTAAGACAACACATGCAAAAGCTATGAAAAAAAATAATCTACAAAACCTGGTACTAAGCAGCCAATTGAGTTTGTAATTAGATATTTATTCCAATCAGCCACCATATTTCCTAAGATTGAACTTGACAAAGAGTTCTCAACAAAAGAAAGATGACTGATATTGTGCAAAAATCAAGGGAGAAGAGCATACTAAGTACATCAGGACACATACACAGTAAGTGGACCACAACTAAGAGCTGAAAACGTGCTTTTGTGTCAAAATACGTTTTTTTCCCCAGCAATACCAGTTGATCTAATCAAAGACATTACTTCTTGCAGCCATTATATTGCTTATGATTACTGCAGCATTTTTTTAGTATGCTAAACGTCATATCCAATCACTTTTATCTGTTCTTACTCCTTTTATGTATTCCATCCCCTTGATACTGTTGGAATCGACCCAGCTACAATCAGGACTCTTATGTTCTTCCTTTCTTTGTGCCTTGTGTGCATATTTCAGGGAATGAAATAACTGGTTAAAATGGGCTGTACGAAAGGGAAAAAAAAAATAATAAAGTAGCTGTATTTATAGTTGGTTTTGCTTGTATTAAAGAAAATAAATTTCTACATTTCTGAAATTGTATAGTTTTTTATACCAGCCAAACAGATAGAGAACAGTTAAAGAATCCGGATTTCTTCTATAAATCCAAAACCATTATTTCTTTAGCATTAGATCATTATTTTTGCTATCAGAAAGCTATGTGGTTTTTTATTTCTTCTAAACGTCCTAACAGCAGCCACTATTAGAGTCATTCAAATATTTTTCTCCTTTCTTGAGACTATCATTTTCAGCTTAACATTTCTATATTTTTTCTTTGCCTTTCCATGGTACTTATATAAAAATATATTTAGTAACAAACTCTTAAATCAATTTGTTCTCTCAGCTAAATCAGTACTGTATGTGTTATTATTCTCTTCCTTTATAAGCAACATCTTCACTACACTTCTAATTTTCCCTTTCTTATATCACATCAAGATGTAGAATTGCGATTTAACATTTCAGATCCTGATATTATCAAATATTAGTTAGCTCCATTATGGAACATTTGCTGTCCCTCCAAAAACTAAGCCCTTTTTTGGGTGCTTTCAGCTTGTAGTTAGAAAAGGGAAGAATTATTTTATGGATTGTCTGTAAATACAGGCATTACACACATTCATTTCACACCTACAGCAAGATTTTCATGACAGTGCATGATAAGCCAAGACACATGTTTCCTTCAGAAATAACGGATCATAGATAGATAAAAAGATGCAATTTCAAGCTCTAGGGGCAGGAGTGAAATTATCATGTCATCGGTCTAAATGTCACCTTTTATTTTACCTCCTACCACCAGGTTCACATTTAAAATGCATGCATTAGCTAGCCTGACAAAGACATCATCACATTCATTGTCTTCTTTCCTTAATTTGTTTCTTTAAAAAAAAAGTTTCCAAGCATTCAGTCATTGGCCTTGATTTTTAATCATGATAAATCCTCACGTTTTTGAAACTCTTAATTGTTGCACAGCATATATCTCTCTATATAAATATACAGAGGCGTGGAATAGTCTACAGTGGTAACAGTGAAACAGAGAAAGCTCTTTTTCATCCTTATTATGCCTCTGTGAAAGAAACAGGAGGCAGCAATCTTATGGGCAATATTCAACTTGAATCCATAGCAGAAATAAGCAAGAACTGGTCATGTCAGAAGAGTTGTCTTGTAATCCTTCAGTTTACCTTTCTGTATTACATGAGATGGATATATTTTGAATGTTAAAAAAAGGAAGAAAAAAGAAATTTATCTTTTCCACTGAATGAAAAGGGTTTACAATTTGCTTTTGATTAGGGAGCACGACAACTGTCTGCACTTGTAGATGTGACACAACAAAGAGAAAACAGCAAGCAGTAGAATAAAGACGTTGCTTTCAAAGTAGTAAAGCCTAATAAGGACCATGCTGATTTAGTTGGAGGACAGAACTAGTAGAAAGTAAAAACAGTTCATTAGTAAATACATATATTCATAAAGCAGGAAAAACTGACAAGGATGGTCTGAAAAATAGTTCAATACTGCCCATTTTTTTAATTTTCAGAAGAGCCCTCATTTCCTGTCACAATTTTGCAAGTCTTCATTTATGGAGTATCAGATCTGCCTAACTCGTTTTGGCAGCAAAAGGAACACTGAGTTCCTCAGTGTACAGTTCATCTACCATCTCAGCTTTGCAATGCGATGGGATCCCTCCAGCCCTACTATAACCTATTGGAAAGACTGATTTAGCCTTACAGGAAATAGAAATAGTGGTAGAAAAATAAGAATAAAGTAGGCTGCAAACAACACTGGGGTGGGGAGCGGGGGGAGACAGTTTCTTTAACAAAAAATGAACAGTGGGGAAGATGACCTACTACTCCAGAGTATCAGTCCCAATCTTTAAAAAGACTCAGACTCCACTAAAACTACATGTCCTTCACATCATTCTTTCAAAGTGTGGATTTCAGAGCAGCCAACAGGAAAGGAATTGCAAGCTAAGGAAAACCAAGTACATTTATTTTACCTGAGTGAAAATCAGGTAAATTCCAGGCATAGAAATTACACTTTCAGTGTGCAAGGTGTCAGCCTGGTTATGAATAGGAAGTGGCAAACAAAGGAGTTATCAAAACAAACCCTAAAACGGTCTCAGTACTGAAAAGAGCTAATGAAACACAACTGTTCATGAGGCAGAAGCAGCCGTTAGAACTAATCCAGTGCAGAGGGGGCACAACATGCCTTTAACATCACAAGAGCACCTAAATGCTATGGGACAACATAGAATAAACACATAATTTAGTATGTTATACGCCCACGTGTTACAGAAAACAAAGGGTATTTTTCCTTTCTGGAGAACCCAGATAAACTCTAAATGCCATTAAAATCTGTTGAAGAAAATAGAAACTTCATTGAATGGACCATAAAGTTAGAAAAGTCACAGACTGAGAGCAAAGGTGACAAAGCTGTCTATGAAGATAAAAGAAAATGGAAAACTAGTAGGAAAGGCACAAAAACCCCACCAGAATACGGTTACCCCATTTTAGTTATCTACAAAAGACGACCAAAATAATCAGGTACTTCATATAACCCAGCCTGCTTAATTTAAACTTTTAGCACTTTTTTTGAAGATGTACCTGATATTACACAAGCAGCAAAAGAGCAATCAAGCTGAAAAATAGAAAACATTCTTTTTTGCCCACAGGCATCCACAGGACACAGAAACAAGAAATTTACTCTATACCTATTTTAACTTCTGTGTCTGGTTTTAATCAATGGTACTTCTACAAAAGCTTAATGATTAGAAATATCACCACTTATCACTTGCCTTCTGTATGAAGAAGCTGCTTGTGCAGACAGAGCCATTTTTGATTTATTTTGATTGTTTATCACTCTTGTTGAAGTTCAGGATGCATCAGCTTGCATATGGCTTCTTGCCAGGCCCACAAGAGATTGACATGCGAACCACAAACACCTTCTGCTACTTAACACCAAACTTAACATACAGAATATAAAAATGTGTCCAAAAGAATTGAAAACCCTTTCCTTATACTTTGATGGATTTTAGGGTAAAACTGGTAGGTTAAACAATTCTGGGAGAACCTCAGTCATACAAAACACGCTCCATAGCTCCGGAGATTATCTCCAATACATCCAGCCTTGCTTTGAAAAAATTTCTGCTTAAGACCAGCTCTTTTCTTCCATAACCAAAGTCAGATGATGTAAATACTTCAAGGTTAATGGAAGCACAATTATTAATACTTGCTGAGACTCTAGATACTGATTTTACTAAAAATATCTTCTGAAGCTGTGCAACTTATTTAAAAGCTATACATGCAACCTTTTCTACTGCTGAACTCGAGTGCACAGAGCAAACTGTTATTCTGTATTTAACGTACCATGTCCAACATTTGATTTTTTTCCCTCCGCCTTAGTCTTTTTACACAAAACTTTCATTTGTGCTTAAAGTATTTTATTTTTAGTTTAAAAAACTGCACCCGTATTTTGTCACTTAAACTTTTATGAAGAATAATGCATATGTGCAACTCAAAATGTCAAAGTAAACAAACATTTTAATTTATGTGGGTAAGGATGCATGAAGGCAAATTCCTTTCACAACTTGATAAAGGTAAATTCACTCTTTTGGAAAAGCTTTATAATGATGATAAATGAAGACATAGAGAATGTTTTTGAAGTGCATTGAGTGACTGTACATCCTCATACATTGAAGTAATTATGTTTTCCTTTCGTTTTCCTGATAGCAACAGACTTTATTATGGTCAACATACAAGTTTCACCTTTCTTTTAAATGTCTTTGATATTGTCTGGCATACAGCATTGAAAAAAAGTAGTTGGCACTGCTTCTGACAACATCTTGGATTTCATTATTGCACATTACAGGTTTGTATAAGCATACACAGTGTATGGTTACTATTTTGCCTGCTTGGGGGGGGGGAGAAAAAAAAAAGTAAGATTCCATGTTTCTCATCACAAAGTATACCAACACCACATTAAATACAACAGCTATGCACAGTCTGCCTTCTCTCCCATACTGTTACCTATGGCACAAGCATTCCCCGGGAGGTTGCTGTGCAGTGTACCACCATGAACGGATTCTTTCAAGTAAGCTGGGTCATGAATCAGTTCATGATTTGATAATAAGAACAGCGTGAATAACTGATTTTCTGGTTGAACATTGAAATTGGGAAGGGAAGTAAAAAAAAAAACCAAAACAAAAAACCCACACACCACCAAAAAACCCCAAACGCCACATTAAGAACCCCAATCTGGTTTTGATTAAAGTATTCCATTATTTATCTTGTTTCTCCCCATCAGACTGCAATGAAACAGCACAAGATTTTCTCAGTTCAGCACAAGATGGTTAATTCAACCTGACATAAAATATTTATTGCGGGTATCTATAAGAAAAGCAAAGGGAAAACAAGAGCATGCTTCAAAAAAATTGAAGGGAGAGCCAGTTCCCTTTTAATGGTACAGTTCAGAACTTAAAATGCCCTTCCATGAGCCTAGAGATCTATGTTCATTTTCCTCCTCTTTGTGTTTGCTACAATCCACATATCCTGCTTTGCCTCCCTGGAGATGTATTATGGACTACTCTGCTCATGGAGTATTCTCAGTCTCACAGTTAATGCTGTTCTATTGCGTTCACTGAAGCAAGTCTGGTACTCCAGGAATCCTCCACAGAGTAAGAAGTTATTCTTTCTCTCTCCTAAAATGATTACTTCAGTATTTCAAGCCAAAGAAAACACCTCCAGAAGGAACCAAAGGTGCCCAAATAGTTAGAGTATTTACCAAAGCAGAATTTCAGCTTAACCATTATTGTACTCAGTCCAAGGAAGGGACTTGAGTTCTTCTCGCAGAGGGCTTGTAGAACTACTCCCTGAAATGGTCTGAAGTGCTTGCAGCTACACAACACTCCAAACTTATCCTATAGGGATTTCCAAAAAGAGCGTACAGTCTTATTAAAGCAAGAGAAGAAAGTAAAACATTGCTTTCTATAGATTTATTTAGTAGCAATGTTTTTTCTGTCATTATTGAAGGACTCGAGAAGCTACATGAGCTTATAAATATGTATATTCACACACGAAAAAACAAGTGATGAAAAAATATACATATTTACATACACTGAGAAGCTCTATCTCAGAAAACACAGGGAAGGAAAATGTTACAACATGTGTCTTCTAAAGAAATTAACACCATTGAACAACTTGGTTAATTTTATGTTACATCAAGTTCCACAACTAGGAGACTATTTTCTGACTTGCATCTACTCATTTGTTCAAATAAAGGTAAATTTTAAAAAATTACCATTTTTAAAAGTTTTATGTGTGGCAGTTCAGTTTTAAGGGCACTTAAAACATCAGAACTTTAAAATACTTCTGAAACATTTTTGCAAATACAGTTAAGACTTTCTCTTAAAATTCCTAATGCCATAGTCATTTTATTTAGCTTGTCCTGTTTGAACCTCACAAACAGATACAACAATAGTTTGACAAGTAGCATCGTATGTTATTGTATTTTTATCAAAAAAAACCCCCTTGTTTATATGCAAAACTATAGCAGTAGATAAAATTTGTGACTAGCAATTTGTAAGAAATAAATGCAGATGCTCTTCTCTAAGACAACCACATCTGCAGAAACAGTAAAAACAATCCTACCTCATTTAAAGATAAAAAAAGCACATAGAATCACTTAGAACAATGGGCTAGGGGACACAATATAAGCATTCAACTAATTTATCATCTCAATTTGCTCCCAAACTCTGCTATTTCTTCAGTATTCCCACCATGGAGAACAGTCAATTGCAAAAAATATTTGATTAATGTTCCATTACTTATACCAAATAAATACAACACAGACAACAATATCCTAGTTACCATCTAGTGGAATAGTCTCTAGATGAGCCCTCTGGTCAGTTGCTTTAAAAATAGGCAACAACACTGGAAAAAGGACAGAGGGAAATGCCGACCTTCGGGGTTTACTGTAAATTACTTTCCATTGTTACCGAAGCTATAAATTTTACATCTTGCCTACACAGTATCATCTGGTAACTTGACCAGGTATTTTTATGACTGTCAAGATCAGTGATTTTATTTTAAACTTATTTTAAATAGCATCTTACTTTTGAAATGCCAAATATAATTTGTTCCCTGCAGTAATTACACAATCAGAAAATAAAATGGAAGTTTTAGATATATCTCAATGAGTAACTAACATGCAAAGCAACAAGGGGCTTGAACCACTACGAACATACTGAACAAATCTTACATAGGGTAAAACCACTGTTTTTTTTAAGCAAACAAATATGGAGCAAGTGTACTAGAATTATTCCTGTTTTACAAATGGAAAAAACTAAGCACTGAAAACCTAAGTGAAATAATCCAAGGTCATTTAAGTGCACACGAGAAACCAAGTACCATACTGGTATTTTTACAGAAGCTTTTTCCCCTATCCAAATAATACTGCCAGTTTGCTGCAACCGTACCGTGCACATACACGCACACACTCGCACACAGTGCACACACATGCACACAGATGCCCATGAGCACATAAGCTTGCACTGAAGCTCATAAAGGGCTACAGAGAAAGTTTGCAGAAGCTCAAACCAGATTATTCTGGCTGTCTGCTCTCCCACATTAGGTGTTAAATATCACAGTGACTGCAGGAACTTACTAGGGAAAAAAATTCTAAGCAGATCTTTGCTGAAGATTGATTTACTGTCCAATATGCACAGACAAAATAGAATGCGCTTTCTGCAACAAATAGATTAAATCCAAGTTTCATTGTTGTATATACTCTGTTTTGCAAAATGGACTATTTGCATACATTCACTAATCTAATTATTTTATTCTACTGGTAAATATGATTCACATACCAATTCTAAAGCAGCATGTACAATTACCGTATTACACAACACATTCAGCAGCACTGTGCTTACAAAAAAAATCTATCACTTTTTAACAAATTAATGCTAAGCCTACACAAAAACGGTCAAGACTCAGTCAAGTTCCTTAAACTACCAATTTCTAGATTTTACACTCTAATAAAATATTTAACTTTACAGTTCTAATACCTCACTGGAAGTGCAGACATTCTTTATACAGTAAGTCCCCGAATTAACGGATCCAGACCTTTCCAGTCTCAAGCCCAAAGGAATTGGCCTTCTCCTCCAGCCCCATTGTAAAAAAAGACTTTAAAAGCTTTTGAACATTTGCTCTTCACTGAGGAGCTGTTAGAAACGTGCTGCACTTCTGCTCGTGGATCATTACCCAGCTGAATTCTCACTTAATGCCTAACACCATTGTTTCCAAGCAGCTGGCATTTAACCAACCTTTTCTACTGTTTTGGTGAACAGGCTTTGTGGTGAATAAGTTTCTTTTACCTATTATAAAAGTTTGGTGACCTTTTCCTTGATTATCCTCCTGCACTTTAGGCGTAGGTAGTGGGAAGGAGCAGCTCACTGGGCACCTTTGTCAAAAATCCCTCTACGTTTGGACGTGCAATAAAGCCAGCTGAAGAAGGGCCATTTCAACCTTCTCAGTCAAATAACTAACATCCCCATACAGCCTCCGTATGTTGAGGTTTGATGCTTCCACAGCTCTTAGCGCTAACATGAAAGGGCCCGCTCTGTTTGTACAAACTACCCAAAGGTTTCTCTTCCTCACACAACTCTTACGAGATACAACTGCTTGAACGCTACCCTCACCACACATCCTCACAGGTGGGGAACTCTTAAGTGTTACTCCTACTGCCACTAAAAACTGGCCCAAACCACAGGGGGGGGAATTAAATCAATTGGTAAAAGTACACCTTGAGATAAGGACGGCAGTACAAAAAATAAAAACATTTAGGCTTCTTTGTCTTGTTAAGATCTCGGAAACCATGAGAATTAGTGGTGGAGAAAGGGAAACAGAGGAGTTAAGTGTGAAGACTTTGATAAGGATCGAGTGAGGAAAAATCTGGTCAGGCATCCAACTGGCCATGAGACAAAAGGATAGAGACTGTCTAAAGTGAATGGGACAGGAGGATCCCGCACTATCTAAGAAAAGGGCAACAGACCTGCAGGATGTGATACAAAATAAGTTACTTCAGTTTTTTGCTCATTGAATATTCCTGCGTTTGGTGTAGTCCTGATTTGCAAAACAATTCCTTTTTTTCTCATAGCTGCAAATAAAGGAAGAGATGAACTTTGTATTTTACAAGGCTACATAAAACAGAGCTCTGAAAAATCATGGCTCCGATTGGGCTTCCCAAATCAGCTATGTTTATGCTGACTGCTCCTCAGCTCCACCTGCACAAATGAGGATAAACATCATCACATCATTTCCCAGCAGAGATAGTGCGAACAGAAGTTCATTACATTTGTGAAGTTCATACATACAGTTGTGATAAGTGTCACAGGGAAGTCTATAAGGCAAATAATACTGCAGTTAGTCCTAGTACAGTGTATAAAAGCTAGGGCCGTATACTGAATCACGCAGGGAAACAAAACTCTCAACAGCTGCTCCTGAAGCTAGCACCACTCTTTCTGCATACTGAAAGGTGCAGGGATCTTAAAGAAAGAAATAGTGTGTCATTAGAGATGGCGTGAATACATAGGAACCAAAAAAAACCTACACAAATTATCTTAATTCTGGTATTTCCTAACTTCTGACTGGCTTTGCAATGTCAGTTATGTTCTAGGTTTTCTGTATTTATAGAAACATAGATGAAATTGAGTTATCTTGGAAGGATAACACTTCTGTCCCTTGCAGACTTTTTCAGTTGTACTCGGACTTCACACAGTATGACAAGCTGCGTCCAGCAAATAAGACTGGTGTTATTTTTCTGGTAATAATAGTAGCTTCACTTACTTCAAACAAAAAAGCCACTGTTATTAAAGTGATTTACAGGACAATAGATACGCTTGCATTGACTGTATTGGAACAAGATTATTGCTACTGAGATTATAATTAAAGCTTTCAAAGATGACATGGGAGAAAGAGGAATTCTAAGCAGTTGTCATTTTGGGAAAATAATGATAGGATTGTCATATTTAAATAAAACACTTTTAAATACAGGAGTGATTTCTGAGAACGGTGCATTAGTGTGTTAAATTTGAAAGTATTGCTTGTAAGGATATCATGCGAAGTAGAAATAATCACGGCAAGAAAGGAAAACAAGTTGAAAACAAGCTCAGACACGCTCAAGTGGATTGCAGCCGGCCTGGAGGGAAGGCATTTTGGTGACGTGGCACGTGCTTTTCCAACATGTGCTGTCTATGGCTGCAAAACTAACAAAGCAAGGGAACGTTGATATCTGACAGCAAGCTTGTTGCTCTTGACGTGCTTTGCAGAAAGCAACTGCTTTTTAGAGAAAAAAAAAAAAAAAGAAAAGAAAGAGAGAGAGAATATACCACTGGAACAATTTTAATTTGGACCTTTTGTAAAAAATGTTGCCATTGGTGACATTTGGAAGAACAGAAACAAAAGGATAAGGGGGCAAGTGGAGGAAACGGGGAAAACGTATACTGTGGCTTTATTAATGATGTGAAATGCTGTGTGAGGACAAATTCCAAGGGCACCATATAACAGCATTCAGGTTAAAGTCTAGAGGAAAGGCTGTGGATATGGATATTCAGCAAGAAATGAACAGAGGAAAAGATGTGCTTTCTTTGTTTTTCCAAACCTGCCATGGCACTTACACCTTTTAAACTAAACACACCATGCCTTTTAAACTAAACAAATGCCTCTTACAAACTTTGTAAATTTTGTTCTCTTCAGCCTCCTCCTCTCCATAATGCAATGTCCCATCAGTTTTAGATCACCACTGTTGGGCAGCTCCTTTACCGTCTTGATAATTTCAGTCACCCTTCTGTATTCTAAATTAATATTTATATTTTAAGAACTGAAATAATAACAAGCTGGAAAAAGACTATGAAACACTAAGACTATCAGACCAGTATGTTAGCCTGTATTATCTGTAACACACAACTGAAACCACATGCTTATAACTCTTCACATCTTCCCCACACCCATACAAGAAGGTTCTTGACAATATGAACAGCAACGTGAATCTTGCTTTAGGTCAAAAACCAAATACATTTGGAAGCATCACAACAGAAGCTGTCTCTGGAAGCAGCGGAGAGGGTACAGAGGTATTTTCATATTGTTGATCCTGTTCTTCAAGTGAATAATGAGCTTCTCTATGAGAGTACTGAAAGTACATATTTCATTAAGTACAGTTTGAACAAGTGTAAAGTTGCTGCCAGCTTCCCCCAACATCCCACCAAATACTCTATGGCCAGCAGGTAATACTGCTGAAAACAAGGTCTCCTCTTTCAGAGCATTTCCATGTTCTTACAAAATGCATTCTTGAAGTAGCTGTGTAAGATTATGGAGTTTGTCTAACCCCAAAATTCTCTCTCGCTCTCTCTCTCCCCCACAAGAATACATACAGTATCAGCATCCTGAAGAATTTTTCTGTTGAAATACATAATTCCTGACGAGTGGCACCTTCACATATGAATTTATCTTTGATTCTTCTGCCAGTGAGATACGGCTTCTGTTTGTTCAGAACAGAACACCACACACTGCCTGGATACAAGCTGCTGCTTAAGATAAGCTGACTGTAATTTCAGTATACAGTGGTATATTTCTTGCCCTAGAATAACCTGACTTTATAGCAGCTGGATGTATGCCAATTTCTAATTGTTTGTCTTTAGACTGCTGGCTTTCTTCTAATTATTCTCATCCTGGGATACTTGGCTCATCTCCTCCTCATTTTGTGCTAAATATTCCTTATAAAGTCTTTATAAGCTTTCTTGCTTTCTTGTATGACTAGTATTTTCACTATGAAATAAAGTCTTTGATTATTCTAAGCCTGGCAGTCAAAACCTTTCCAAGTTTTAAAAGCCCATGCTATCTCATTTTCCTTCCTTTTAGCCAATAGGCATTTCAGTGACTTCTTGGCATTTGAAACCTGCAGCCCTCTCTCATCCAACAAGTTACTAGGACATTTTACATTATGTTTACAAGGAATACGGAAAGCTGCCTTTTTCCCACAGTCTCTCTTGTCCACTTTGATGCTGCGTTCTAGCAAATGAAGACATCTTCCTGGCACTTAGATTATAAATTGTCTTTCCATAAGCACTGGTTTGTCTCTACCTTTCAAATCTGGTAGGGTAAAGTCATTTTCTTTCAATTCTTTTCTTTATATGTGCAAAGCTCCATATATAGAAGGGTCAGGGGACAATGGGCATTTACTATTCATATACAGCACTATTAAAGGAACTATATACAATTTGCGTATAATTTGCACTCTTGTCTTTTTGGGGCAGGAACATCTTTTGTTCTGTGTCTATGTTGTAATTAGTATAATAGCACTCCTGATTTCCAGGCTGGGTCCCTAGGAGCTAACATACAATGAACATATACTATTATTAAGCCTGTGAAAAGGATCAAGCTTTTTTTAAACGCTAGTAGTCTGTTGGCTTGTTGTGCTAGCTAATAATTTGTCATCACATTCACCCTGTCCACTGCACAAACAACAAAATAGACATCCCAAGAGGTCAATTATAGAGAGAGCTATGGCTAGCTACACTGAAGGCTAGTATTCTTGAAGGAATCAAAGCTACCTGGTGTTCTAACTTATTAGATAACTTTTCTTCTTGATGAGAACTGCAACCGGTATTTTATGGGCTTTGAAATATAAAAACTTTGTCTACAAACTTTAAACCATCTCTCTGGCTTCCAGAGTAAGCACGTGTCTGCTAAAGAAATTAACAGTTTTTATTAATCTTTTAAACCCAAACTATTTATTAATTTATATATTAATTTATACTAAAAATAGCTCCTTAATATGCTTCATGCATAATAAGGGAGAGTCTGTCTCAAAAAGGTTACAATTTAATGAGTACATTCTTAAAAAACATGGGAGGGAAGTGAAACAATTATTCTGGTCTGGTATGTGGAGAAACTGAGACACAGAGGCTTAGATTCTGCCTAATTAGCCATCCTGCTGCTTTAGGCTCACTCTATCATCCATGGAGAAATTGGCACTTCTTCCACTGCCTCATTTCAGGACCTAAGTGAAATCTGAGTGCTTGGAACTTCTACTGACTGTGATTATAGTTTCACTATTGCTAAAACAGAGAAAATGAGGCAGGAAGAGGGAAAAATCTTGTCAATGTCAAAGACGGTCACTGGAAGACCTGAGACTTGACCTCATGTCTGGTAAGATTCAGTGCACCTTCTAATCCTATTTTACATCTTGATTCAGAGCCTACTGAATTCAACGTTCAGACTCTTGTGAGCAACAAAGATTAAATCTTCTGTTAAAAAACCAAAACCACACAGTTACTCATTTCTTCTGATAAATCCAACTGTAAGAAGGAGTGCCTTTAAATATCTTAAGATTTAATGATAGTACAATAGTAATTGATAAAAAGCCTTCAGAATTATCATCCTAGGAACATGGTTACTTTTTAGAACATTTCTGCAAAGCGAAAAAGATCTTAACTGAGGGGGGAAAGCCCATAAGTATATTTATAGCTCTCAAGCTACATCTTTTTTAAAATATACCCCTCTTTGTTTTTTTTTAAAACGAAACAAATGAGAGCACAGCATGGACGATAAAAGCCACATTAGACTGTTGTACAGACTGAAATAGAGTCAAATGGCACTTCCTATACTGTATTTCAAAGCAAAAGCTCACACCAACACAAAGTTTCTGTATAGTGATTACAAACTAAAACAGTGAAAGTATGTAGTCATGTGAAAAATGAAATACATCCTGTATTTAAGCTCCTAAAGGTACTGAGAAAATCTAAAAGAACTAGGTTATTATAGCTCCTGCACGTTTGTTAGAATCCAAGAGGTAGATCAGAAGGTATGGCAAACTAATGATTGCATTATCAAACCTATTTAGAAAAGGAACTTGTAACTTACATAGTTCACACAAACTTCAAGGGGTTTTCTAAGTTTTGCAGTTTGAAAATAAACTCAAAGCAATTCCTCTAGGAAATGTTAAAATGGAATTAAACATCATTACAGATATTTTGACACTTTGCCCTCCAATGATCCAAATTACAGAAACAGGACTGTTTACATAATGATGTAATTACATGCAGTCATGAACAGTTTAATTACTGTATGCCTGAGTGAGCTTTTTTTTTTTTAAATTTGAGGGCACTGCTGGAATTTTCTTACTTCTATACCTGACTGATCTTAAGTATATCAATGCTGCAGTCCTAGATTACAACGTCAGCATATAGAAATTAATTCCCTTCTGAAGTAGCACAACACAAACAAAAAGCAAGTACACATTAAATACTTAGCATTTCTTTTTCTCCTCAGAAAATATTGCCTGTGGACAGAAAGTACTATGAAAGGTCTTCGTTGGAAATTAATATGCACCAAAGTAATTCTGAAGGTATTGTTGGATAATCAGCTGCATCTTCAGTGCCTAAACACTTCTTAAAGTCTATCTTTACTTCTTACATTGTTTTGTAGAAAAAGTGTGAGACATCTGACGCACAAAGCATGTTCCTCCAAGGACTGCACTGTACTGCAAAGAAAGCTTCCAAACCCCATTTTGGGACACACTGGTGCAATGCTGCTCACTGAACAGCTAAACTGTAAAGTCATTTGCATTAAAGAAAAACATGCATGATCCAACGGAGGGCTCCACACAGCCCTCTGTGGAGGTTCTGCTGGCAAGCTAGAGGTTGTTTCAAGTGTACATTTGTGAAAGATTGTAATTTGGATGGCACTGTTAGAGTCAGGCAATAAGAGTTTTCCCTAGAATTTTCCTGCATTTCAGTAGTCACATCTGATCTATAAATGAACTTGACAATTTTTACATTTTTTTTAAAACCTTCTCATTAGTGCTTCCACTGGATTAACCAAGCCCAGTGAGAAATACATTTCATAAAATTGCCTAAGGTACACGAGATGGAAAGGAATGAACCGTATGACATTGCGAAGCTGGGAGGGAGCACTAAACTGGTTGTCCTTCATTATGAGGAAAAGTCAGTGGGGTTTGTGAATGAGAAAGGGAAACCAAAAGCAGGTCTTCAATTTTCCATTAAAAAGAAAGCAGACACATGCATGCCTTAATACATTTGTACTCGCACACTGCACTAAAAAGATACCATAAAAAGTCTTGTTTCTCCTAAATATTTTGCAACACTGCAAGCTACAATTAAATTAAGCCTCCAACATGCATAACTCATTAATGAATTAGAATTCACAACCATGTTTCATACACTAAAAATAAATCCCTGCTCATCCAACCATCTGAAAATCTCATAAAAACATGTTAAGAATCTACAACTGTATTGGGGATCCTGCATTTCCACCTACAAATGATTTTAAAGTCTACTCCTTTCAGTGATGAACTGTCCCACCAAACAGATAAACATCTGCATCCACATGCAACCCTCCTCTATCACAGGAAGTCTACGGACTTGACTGTCTACAGACGTGAACTCTACAGTCCTACGCCTGCCAGCAGCAGGACAACAAAACAAGGACATGTGTTAGAGCAGAGACAGAGAGAAGGTAGAGGACAATTTAAACTCTAACCCAATAAGAATCTTTTTTGGTTTATTCTAAACTTGGCATTGTCTCAAGCCAATTCTCATTATTAAATGAAATCGATTCATCATTCCAGAAGTGGGAATGTGCATTGCCAAAAGGGAAAGCACCCAACTTTGCTGACCAGTAAAGTGCTCACAAACTTCTACAGAGGAACAATTTTTCTTGAAAACAACATTAATTTTCTGTTCTTGATTAAAAGAAAAAGACACCTTATATAACCATTGCTAAAGCCATGCTTCTATTAAAATTAATACCAAAACTAAAATATCTTTGAGACAGAAAAGATGCCAACTCTGCTTTGAGAAGCACCACAAAAAATTAAAATTCAGAAACATTCCTCAAGCTGGAATCACTCCAGGCTTGCGCAGTTAAGAGCACTTTCTGTTCAACAAGAAGTCCTCCTTCCTCCATATCACCGGTTCTTTACATTCCACTAATAATTCAAGCGTTGCCCTGTCTAGTAATTAGCTTTAAACGTAACTAAAAGTTCAGCAGCACCTTGAAAATACATCCTCGAGCGGAAAAGCATCTCAGAATTCAAACTATAATTTTAAGAGGAGGAGGATGGCAGCAGCAAGGCACATGATGGAATGAGCATTACCGCCCCCACGTGCACTGGTGGCACAAGTTATGTCTCACGTTCCACTTGGTAGTTTCAGCCCATTCACTGAAGTTACTGCAGGACATGTTGGAATAACTACTGGTACATCACATGGAAATGCAGATGATAATTCATGTCAGCTCCACTGGGGCTTGCTTTTAAAACATACTTTAAGACAACACTAATTGCAGAGAAAACCCTATTTGCTTTAGATTTTTTTCCAAGGGTTCAGCTGTTTATCTCCCTGCAGATCCAAACATTTACTGTACTCTGAGAGTTCACTGTACTCTAGCAATTAAATTAATGGCTGCAGCAACAGCAAGAAATCCTTTAAACCCCTGTGGGCTTGTTCCTTTGATTAGACTAGATCAGTGAAGCTACAGCTATTTGCAGGCAGATTAGATGGGCTAGGTTTTTATTGCCATTTGCACTAGAGATTGAAAGGTCACGTTTGTTGACATCTTACCAAAGCCCATCTGTGAAAGTTTACTTTAAAAGTTATTCTTCAGGAATATTTTTAATATTTAAAGAGTACCATATGGATCTAAGAATAAGAAATGACCTAATCATAGAAATACAAATCAGTACTCCACTTTTCCAGTGAGTAGCTGAACATATCTAACACCCGCACATATATTTCTCTTCTCTAAAAGCAAAGTTTGAACAAATTACAAAACATAGGGCACCATTAATGTTAGGCTTTGGCGATGAATCATAAGGTAGTTCACGATCTGCATCTCCCTCTGATTTTGTTTTGGCTGAAAGAATGGATTCACAAAATGTTCTTATTTCCTGTTTAACTGTGCCATGCTATTTTTCACTGTATCATCTTTTTTTTCTAGTAATTAAGAATGCTTATGATGACAATGTCATAGGCAGTAATGAGCATGTCAGAGCATCCTACAAGCATGAATGTTCCTATGCTATTTGAGGTGTCAAATGACAAAAATCCAGCTATCAGAAAATATCTTCAGAGCCTTGTGAGAATAGTACTGCAATTCCTGATTTCCTGAGACAAAGATAAAAGAACACGAAAGTTAGCGGTAGAGCTGGGAAGTGAATCCAGCCTTCTGAAGACCTGACGACCTGCCTTAACAATGAGATGATCTCTTTCTCAGATGATTTGCTTCTTTGGAGTAATACAACAGTTGTGCTTTGAACAGTAATAATGCTTTAAGAACTTCCCCAACAAACAGCAAGGTGACACCAGACGCTAAACAAAAACCCATAAAAAGTGAGTTAGTCATATTTGTACTGCAGGAAAACAGCAGTAAACTAATTGAGTTTTGACGAAAATATGTTATATTCCATACAATCAACCAAAACACCACCTTTCCCCATACCTATTCACTCCCTACCCAGTACAATTCACAGGCCCACTAAGCATTACATGCTCAAACTAGTGAACTGTTTGTTTGCTTTAATTTCAACACTAAAGTAATAATACTTATCCAAAAAAGACATGGGCTAAAAAGAAAATGCTCTGTATTTTGATACCACATTATTTATATCACCAAAATATTTTGTTTTCCTTCTTTCAGCTCTAAGTTCATATCTAAAGTAATTAATCAAAATAGATGTTGTAAAATATGAAATTTCCATCCCTGAAATAAAATACCCATAACTTGGTTTTAAGAAATATGGTACATTTTGAGATCTTCCAAGTTCCCGATACTTGCTCATTATTAAAGTCAAATTTGTTTAAACAGCTAAAGAGAAAAACTTATCAAATTACACTTTTTTAAAATGTAAAATATTTTGCATGTCGTAACATGCAAGTCTCACACCAACTTATTCTGCTCCTACTGTACTGCCAGTACTGTCTCAAGAAAACAAAACCTTTAATTAATCTCCTATGAGAGGATTAAAAGAAATTACAATTTACTTTTTTCTTAGTGATATTAAAATAGGTCTCTCAGGCCATTGTATTATAACCCTGTAATCCCACTCACTGCTTGTGCTGCTAGAGTGAAGCTGATGTCTTCAACTCTGCTCAAAAAGGCACTGCTCTCTGCATAGAATTATGTCTCCTACGGAGATGAAAGGTTTCTACATTTAATTTTCAAACATGTAAATTTACCTGAAAATTTGAGATTTAAGACTATTTGCAAATGGTAGAAGTATTCATGCCTCCATCCCAGTTGCAGCCCTGCAAATTCTAGTATTTTTCCCCTTTTTTAATTGGCAGCAGATGGAATTAAGCTAGAACCACAATTTAAAAAAAAAAAAAGTATGTTGCCATTTTCCAGTAGTTTGGAAATTATCTTCCTTAGGATATATCTCATTTTCTTAAAAAAAACATAGGAAAATGTATACAGAAACATCACCTCTTCTTTGGACAGTCAATTCTTTGAAAATTCCATTTTTGCTGACACAAATGTATTCTATTGTTTAAAAGATTTGGGGATGTGGGGGTGTGGAGGGTTAGAGAACTCCATTAAGACTGGAGACCGATGCCACACATCTTCCTGACAGTCACACAGATCAAAAAACTCTCTTGAAATATCTTTCAAAACCTCCAAAGACAAGATTTCCAGACTGTTCCTTACATATAGGCATAACAGCCTGTTTTGTGAACGTGTCACAAGCGCAATCCGTAAATGTTATGGGAAAGACTACAGGAAATTAAAATGAGAAGATATTAATGGTAATTCAATAACTCTTCTTTGTATTTTTCATTTTAAAGAAAACAGAGTAGAGTGCGTGAGGAAATGGCCTGGAAAGAAGCTGGACATGGGATGCATCAGCTTCCTGAGACCAGGAATCAATCTGAGACCACAAGCTGTTTCTTATTATCTTGGCTCCCCAAACGAATGCTGTGAATAGCCAGTGCTGAGCTTGAGGGACCAACTCGCAGACTGAGTCACAGTCACAACTCACACACCTTTACTTCCACATGGATAGTAGGGAGCATAAGATTTTTGGGAAATAGATAATTCCATTCACAATACAGATCAGCTGGTTTTGATTTCTAGAAAATACACGTCTCAAACCCAAGTGCCAGTAGTTCATCATCTATACTTGATATTTTTCAAATATTTATATGGCACTACAGACGTGTTCTAAAGTAAAAAGCAGAACATAATAAAACTGATCTTAAATGTTTTCCCTTTTCAAAATCCACACAAAGTATTTTACTGTTTATATACCTGCAGTTTTTCAGTTCAATATCTGTGCAGGAATCCACTATTTACGAGCATGTAAGAAAACCACAAAACCACAAGGCAGCAAGAAATCTGGGTTGCAACTTAACTCCCGATATCATCACTCCTTCATTTCTTCACGCCCTACAGCACGGCCTCTACTTGATCACACATTTGTTAAAGAGTCCTAGGAAAGGTGTTATTATTTTATCTATAAGGCAATATCTCCTAGACTTCATTTTTGTATTCTCTGCATTCTAAAAGAGGAGAGAAAGCAAGAAACCTACTGGGTAAAGTTTCTGGGTTGGTTTTCTAAAGAACAGCTGCCTCCTACCAGAGAATAAAAATCTTTGCATTCAAGTGGAACTCTCTAACTTTTCCCAAAAATCTCCACTACAGCTGCAAAGGAAAAATTACTTGATTCTCTACCTAAACAATAGAGTTCACAAAAGATAAAAGAGGAAATACATCAACTCTGTGGCATCTTTCAGTTGTTTTTTTTTATTTGTATACTATCTTTATGCCATGCACTGGTAATAAAACAGAGAAAGTTAATCATTCAGTGAACTGATACAATTCAATAAACCACTGAACTTGAATACTCATCTTGGGTAATAGCAGTTTACTAGTTGCATGATCTGCGCAGTTCTTTGGGGAGAATTAAATTATCAAAACCAGATTTTCTCTCCCTTTCTTCCAGGCTCTATTTTCTCTCATTGTTGCTTTTATAGTAAAAATCCACACCAGCTACAGAACATGTTGATTCACTTTTTCTCGTGCTCCACTGTCTCTAAAAATCAGTCATACGTAACCCTCCTAACTCAGAATTACTAAGAAAACATGGACCAATAACTTTAGTTTAAAAAACATAAATACAATAGATGCATGAAATAAATATGACATACAGAAGAGTGACAAAAATATATTCTTGAAATCACCGCATGTGTTCCAGAAAAATGGTGTTACGTACCAGCCACAACTCCTGGATGCATTCTGTAGGAAGTTAACCCATTCCTTCCACAGAGTTTCTATGTTAGCCAAGTTTTAAACCTTCCCAGATGTTCTTTCTTTCCTCATTTTAGAGTGTAAGACAGGCTGGAGAGAAAGTTCTTAGAGCTAGGAAAGCCATTTGCTGTTGTTGTGCAGGGACACAGCTTCCTAGAAAATTTATCAAAAGTATGACACCTACCAGATGTTGCTTCTCCGTAGGAAGCCTCTCCAACTGCCTGGCAGATATGTTTCCCTTCCTCCCTAGGCGTTTTTCCTCGGACTTTCCCCCCCTGATTTTATGGCATTGAAAGATGCCTCAGTTATCTGCAAAACGTAAACCCATGCATATTAAAATATTTCGGTACCCAGTTCATAAAACTATTGGGGTCCTATGCTATCATTAGACTAGGAGGCAAATTTTTTGTGATGATTTTTGTCCCAGATTAGCCCTGATCAATTTTTCTAACGGTTTTCAGCCTAGAAGACCTTTTCAGGTTTTATTATCACCAATTAAGAGCTTTCTTCTCAGAGAAAACATGAATGGCATTTGAGTTCTATAATCTTCCTGCTTAAGGACACCAGAAAATTACAGTAAAGTTTCACACAATTGATATTTTAATATACTGGCAAATAGGCAGATGGGAATGAGGTAATACTCTGGAAAATTTGTAGTTAACTGCAATCAACAAATGGGTTATAAATTTAGGTTGCTAATTTGTCATGTTTGAACTTATTCAGTTTGTGAGCTACTGCAGCATCATCTAGAGAAACATCCCTGTACAAGAACTTGGATGCACATGCTTTCATTCTTATCTGATTATACTTTATTGTTTTAATCCATAGTCTGGTTGTGCTGAGTGGGGCTCATTTTCTAGATACTTAATCATGATCAAACATTAAGAGGCATAGGATCTACAGTCTATGGACCTAGTCCACAGTGAAAGCACTTCCCAGGGGAAATATTACCAACTCTATTAAATACTCCATTGCTTAACCCCAATGATTTTTGTTAGATAGTAAAAAAGACTATATAAAAATAGATACATAAACCGGCATATATTAAAGCTCTATCATGCAACTATGTTGATGACAAAGTATGGTACGTATGGTCCACAAGGAGCATGAACTCCAGTCCCAACCACACCACCTTGGTAAGTCTGCCACTGGCCACACAGCACAAATTTCCATTTCACCTAGTAGCTTTACAAATCTTTTGGAAGGTGCCAGCAAGTCATACAATATCGATCGCAATGTGCACCCTAAAGAGTCTGTTTGCCTTGTGCTAACAGCAAGACTGAGGAGCGGGCAACAGATCTCACGACAAACTACTACCAAAGACGACTGGATCAATCACAGCATAAAAACAGCTCTTCAGGAAGGATGTGAAGTAGGATGCACCGAGCAGCCAGCAGGAAGTAAGCTGTCCTGAGCACAAGTCACAGCTTGATAAAACTTCAGAACCAGCTAGAGGAGAAAGCATTTTTCACAGCTATTGTCACCAAACCAGACAGCGTAAGTGTGACCAGCATGCCCTTGTCCTGTCCCCCAATGTGGCCTCACAGGGCACAGCAGCTTACCCGGGAAAAGGCTACAGACACTTCTCCACTGCTGCTGAGAAACTACCAGGCCTTCTCTGCTTTACAGGATACAGCAACGGGATGTCTGTAGGACACCCACAATGAAGAGACGTTTTAAAAAGCAGATTCTTGAAAATGCAAAGATTAAAATACAGCACTACTGCTGATGGCATTTATTTCTAGTCCGTGGATACCACTTTGGGAATACTCTTCATATCATCTTTTATTTTCAATTTCAATGAAGCAGCATTACCAACATGTTAAAGAGTTCATTCACTAGAATTAGAAACTTTCTTATAATAGTTTTTTTCTCAATAATAGCTTTTTTTAATCTCTAACTGCATATTTGTATACTTGTACGTACATCCTCTGAATTTCCGATGCATTATACTGAAGTTCAGCATATAGATATTTTTATTCCAATATCGGCAATCCATGGATTTCCAATGTGCTTAATTCTCCCCTACTGACAAGGCTCTCCATGATACTCATTTCACACAGAGAACTGTCATATTTCATGGACTCCTTCAACATATTACAAAAATTTTGGATTAATAGAAAGTCCCCAAACCCCAAAAGACATGAGTGTTCAAATGAACAGAAACGGCTTCTTGATCTTAAAATTGCAGCAATTATCATACCCATAAATTGCAGGAAAATCAAGTGGCTTGAATAAACATTATTTGCTTCCCCCCAAAAAGTAGCATCTAGTATCTGCCTTATTGAATGCTAAAGCATGCAAAAGAAAAGGTTGCTTTTCTTCTTAATGTTACCTTATGTAGATCAAGTGTCATTAATAACAATATGTGCATATTATGAGAAAACTCAGTCAAGTCTTGCTTTTTTTAAGAGAAGTAGGCAAATCAGGATTATTAAATCTATTTTGTTACCATCAATAAGCCAAGTAAAAAATGCTGCGTAAAAGCAGAATACTTTTTAGAATTGAAGAGCTCAGGGATGGGGTCTCTCAGGCCTTAATTTCCCAGATGTCAAAGACTCTCAGGAATTTAAAAAATGCTGATTAAATCATTTAATAGAACCTCTCCACAAGAACAGAACTCTTCTCCTATTATGTTGCAGTGGTGTTTTTAACCCTTAAATTCTAAAGACACAAAGCATAACAGACTATAAAGACAATGATAGTACATCTTACTCTCAGAAACTTGTCTGATAGTCAAGATTTCTGCTGACTCTTTTTCTCCCTCCCCATTGTGTCTTATTAATAACCACCATGTTGCTTTTTATGACTTGATAAAACTTTCTTTTGTACTTGAGCATTCCATAGCAATCCATCACTGTCTTAAGCAGGATGGTTGTAAGGTATACCTCTCCTCAAAGAACAACCTCATTGCCTTCCTCGATAGCAGCATTCATTTTGACATCATCATGATGGTATTTATGACAACAAAGTGTCTGAAACAGAACAGCATCCTCCTCCATCACAACTGTTGAGGTGGAAGAGGTTACACGCTGGAGATTAAGCTGAGTCAATATGCCAGGTATTTTCAAATCAGTACCAAATATAGATTGCTTTTGGCTTGATATCACTGCACTATGTAGTCCAAATCCATAATTAGTTGATCAAATCACATGACAAGTTTGCTTATTCACCATCTGTCATTACCTCTAGGTGGTCACCTTCTTCCATAACAATACCTGTGCCTGTATTCTTGCTTTCCCAGATGTTATGGTGATTTTTCCTACCTGTATCCTATCCATCAAAGCCATGTAACAACCTGCTGGAAGCATACACAGCAATGTTGGACAAATTTACCGCAAAGCCTTTTGCTATCTGCCGGGAGGCAACAACAGATTTAGCACAATTCAGCTTAATGATTCTCAAACATGCTCCTCCAGCTGGAATGCTCAAAGACACACTCTGAGCATTATGAATTGTTTGGGAAGGCTGAAAACAACTCTCAGATTCTTGTTCCTGGGATTCTGCTGTTCTGGAGACACACTGCCCTTCCAATATCTAGAAAACACATCTCTTCCATTAATGGGCTTGAAGAACAGTAAGGGAAAATATGGCTACTGCACGGGAAAACAAATCTCTTCTTTTTCTCCCACTCCAAAAGGAGTGATGTGTAAGTTTTGTCTCCCCTCCTGCCCTAGTGCTAGCGGGAGTATGCAGGGCAATGTTCTCACAGCCCCTCCAAAACAGATGCAACAGCAATAAGACAGGGTTTATAGACACGAATGCTAAAAAGGAAGAGCACAAGAATATAGGAATAGAAATTCAATGCAGATTACTAGCTTGAGAAGTCTGTCAACAAAGGAGGGAGGTGAACACTTTCCCTGGAAAAGTTCAAGGAAAATTGGTTTAAAGAATTCCATAAAAAGATATACTAAAATTGTTTTTATTGACAAAATACATCTGAATTTTCAGAAATGTTTTAATAACTGTTTTTTAAATTTGAAATTGTATTTGTGTTAATACTTTAAATATTCTTTTGTGTTCAAAACCAGAAAAAAACTTTTTGATTGAATAAAAAAAAATGTTTGGAAAATTTTCATTCTGTTCACAACAAGGAAAAACATAAGAAGGAAAACGTTGTTTCTAGTCAACTGTTTTAAGCAGAATACATGGTTACAGTTGTTAAGACCACCACCCAACATTACTTCCTAAGGTTCCATCCAACATTACTTCCTAAGCTTTGACCAGGATTTTTGCTTGTATTGTCTTAGTTCCCGAATTTTTCAGTCAGCAGATTTCTCTCTCTAGGTATTTTACTAGGTTTCTTTCATGTCCAACACCTCCTGGCTTTTTAGTCTTAGCTTTGCAAACAGCTACACAGAGCATCAAAGCGCTCGGTGAATTACGAAACATAAACAAGCAAGAGAAGACACCACCCTAAGTGGCAGGCTCCCAAACATTTTTATGTTTATGTTTCCATAATTGCAATGAAAGGTATTGAAGAAAAAAGGTTATCAAACAATTGCATATTTTCAGTTTCTGACACCAATATGGTTTGTTGACGAGAAAGAATTTTTTTGAAGGCAAGCATCAATTTGATGAGCAAAAATGTGATTTCTGTGCAGCTACTTAGCTGTGGTTTTTTTCTTTAAGAGAAAGTATAAAGTATAAAGAGCTAATCTAAATTAAAATTTAGCGTTTCTACTTGCAAAGTTCAACTTAAACGAAAGGATTAAACATAAGACTTTCTAATATCAGTTCAATGTATCAAAGATAACCTGTATGGCAGAAAACATTCTGGCACATCAGAGAGGAATGAAAAGTTACAGTCATCTTTTTTAATATTTATCAACTTCTCGATCTAATGTAATTGATAGGTATCTCTTGCACTATTTAAAACCTTCATAATCCATCCATTCCTTGATTAATATTCAGCAATGCAAAAAAAGAAAACTACATGGGATTCAGCATCCCAGTCACAGCAGCTCTAGATAAGTTACCCTGCACTATTCATGCACTACTCCAAGACACACCCTTCAACATTGCTGCACTTAGTTCTCTTAGCATTACAAGAAAGGAAGAGAGCAAACCAAACCAGCTCCGAGAGCTGCATTTTTGACCAATTATGAAGTAGCATAATCTAAACCTTTTTACTGGAGCTGCTACGCAACAAACATCCAGCTCAGCCCTAGGAAAAATATAGATATTGCACACAGCACTTTTCTCAAGCCCTGACTAACCTTGTTGGGTTCAGTGGGACTTGTTTGTGTGCTGATTGTCAAGTGTGTGAATGTTTCTTTACAGGAAAGAGAAGCAAGAGGAAAGGTATAAATCAAAGAATACAGCTGAGGGAAAAAAAAACTGTAACACCAAACCAAGGTTTATTACACCAAGGCAGCTTTTCCTATGTGCAGATATATGCAAAATTTTGTGTTCCTTATATTTTCCTTTTTTATTTGTATCACTGACTACAATAGGTTCTCTAGATGTTTTAGTCTGATATAAACTCACAATTCCTGGTTGCTCAGCCCACTTTTTTTTTTTTTTTTTTTTTTTTTAGAACACTACAAGTAGCAAGTCTTCATCAAAAGCAAGGAAAATTCCTGGGACAATTTTATTTTTAAAGTCCCTGCCTGTTGTAGAACTCTATATCGACCTCCCCTATGCCCCCACACAAGTCTGGCAATACTGCCAGTGTTCCAAAACCTGTATTTTCAAAGCTCATTCACTTTCCTACTAGGACTATGTGAGAAAAACAAACCAGACCCTCCAGAAAACACAGAACTATTGTATGCTACTCAGACTAGAGTATGAAACAGCTCCAGTCCTTATACTTTTTCCATCAATACACAATATGCACATGCTTTAGTAATGCGTATATAATCAACAATAAGTACCTTAACCTTAGCAAGGTGAGGCAGTATCTGTCAGAGATTAAAAATGCATGGAAGCATGTGTAGGGTGGTGTAGGTTCCCAATCATTTGTGATTTACTTGATTTTATGAATAAGAGTTTGGGGTTTATTTTTTCATTTTTAACTTTGAGCACTCTTAATTGAATTCCAACTGGAATATGGATTCAAATGTTTTCTGTTAGCTTCTCATTAGTTTCTCTTAGTTTAGTCTCATTAATGACTGCACTTTAATGTATTTATAATTAAAAATCAGAAGTTAGAGAAACAATTCAGAGTCCAGCAGATTCTTATAGGGTCAGTGTGTGACAAACAAATTACCTGCAAAACACATGCTTTGAGAGAAAATGTCTATGAATTCCCAGTTTGTTTATTGGTGACACTACTGTGAAAGAGCTGGACAGAAAAGCAGCATAAAGTCAGTTGAGAGGTGACTTCAGGGTTGCCATGGCAATTTGTCTGTGCGTGTTCCTCTGTGTGTATTTGGGTGTCAGGAAATTCTTTATTGAGCAAAGCGAGCAGATAAGAAGGTTTAGTCTAGGTTAAAGAAGCTTGGAGAAAAAGCCGGCATCCCACAGCCAAATTATGCAAGGAAGTTGGCACTAGTAATGTTTTTTAATTTCTGTAAGCATCTTACAACTATGAATAATTGATGTATAAAGCCAAAAGCACCATATCACCCTCATTCAACCAGAGCACTCCATGATGACTTCAGCCTCTAGCTGGGTTGCGTTCTAAGTACCCACCGATGCATTCAAAGGGATGTTATACAGTGATCAGATCAGTGATCAGTAACACAGCAATCAGTCTGTAGTGCTGATGTAAGAAATCTAAACCAGAAAAGTAATTAAAAATGACTACTTTTCAAAGAGCTTACATGTAGAAAGTTTCTTACTGCAATTCTATTTTACTGTAGTTTTTGTTTCTGCTCTCTAAAACAGTCCTGTTCTGTCATAGCTCTGATTTGAAATGTGTATTTAACGACTACCTGTGAGTCGAGATAAGTAAGCATTGCCTTGCTCCTTACAAGTTGTTCCTATAACAAACCTCTGCTTCAAAATATCTCAGCATATTGCTTTCAGAAGAACGTCTAAGTAGAAAATTTGCATGCAGACACACTGAAAGAATGGCCTCTTGAGAAGGACTGGAGCTTCCTCACCACCTTTCTGACAATCTGCTTTTTCTAAGCAAACCTGAACAATTTTATTTTGTTGCCAAAGTTGTTTGCATTTGAAAAAAGGAGTCATATTAAAATGGAAACACTTTGCAAGAACAGGTTGCTTTGAATAACATTTCCTACAGATTAAGCCTTCAAATGAATTCTCACCTTACGTTAAGCTTCAAACACTTCAACTTCATAATTTTGTTTCGTTTTATTTTATTCCTTCTAAAAACTAAAACATATTTCAGTTGAATAACACTCATACTTTGCATGAAAGATGAAATTCATCAGCAGGAGATATTTTAATACTAGAGAAATTATATTTTCATACCACAGAAGTTATATTTTCCTTATGATCCATATATCGTATTTTTGTGACTCCAATTGAAGTTGACTTAAGTTTGTCTTGTGGAAAATTCAGATTTAAACTCTTCATTCTGATTTATTTCCAACTACTTTTTTTTTTTTTTGAAATGAAGAGAACTTTTTATTGGATAGTATTGCCACTTCCTACCAAGACCTCTCCCTACACTGTGTTAACAGCATTCTACATTGATATTATCATACTCTAAACATATTCCTTATTTTAAAATTCAGAATATTTGCTCTTAATTCATATATAAGCAAGAAATGTCACTGCAGACTTGACTACTCTGGGTAGGTATTACAAATTCAATGAATATCAAGGGTGTGTTCATTTGTGTGTGTGCACGCACACGCATATACTTTTTTCAAATAAAGAACCATTTGCGATATTACGCTTTTTTTTTGTTTGACAACACATGTAACAATTTGAAAAACAGACTGAAGAATAGGTTCAGAAATAGTTTTCAAAGAAACCCACGGCAAAGCGAACATGCTGCTATCAACAGCATTACTGAGAAACTTATTTTGTGTACTACGTAGCTTTGAAAATACTCAACAAAGCCAGGGAGAACAGAAGGCGCATCAAAAATGAAGTTTCTGCATGTCTGCCAGAAGGAGGTAAAACATGCAATGACGACCAAGGAACAGGTACAATATTCTTACGAGTTTTTCATTCCTCCATTCATGTAGCAAAAGTTCCAGCTCCTTGCTTGGTGCTCCTGCATGAAATAGCATTTTAACAGATGCCCTTCTGATCCCACTAAGTGGTATAACATGTCCTTTTCAGATCTATGCTTTCTGGAACATAATGTTTCCAGTCTCATTACAAAATTCATAGGAAATCCTCATACTACCTAGGGCAATAAAGTCCTGGCTAATAGAAATGGCTTCTCTATTTATTTTCAGAGAGTGAGAGTCAATAATTAAAGCCTGGAGCTTACCCACTTCTCTGAGCAGCTGTAATAACCAAAGGAAAGCTCATTTTGTTGGAAGTAGCCTGGTGAGATAGGCGTTTTAACAATAAGCAGAAAAAAAGAAGTAGGTACGGTAGTCCTATTTTCAGCTTTTATTTCATATTTCTCTTGTGAAAAGGTCAAGCATGGGCAGCAGCATGCAACTCTTTAATGAACAAAGTCCTTAGTGTTTTCTCAGCTTTCTTTCTGCTCTGATGTGTGAAACATCCTTACTTTTAACTACATCAAGTCTAAGACACATTGAATGCTGTGTTCCAGAAGTCTCAATTTCTTCATCAAACTTACTGATCCTATTATCTCAGAGCCACTGATACAAATTATATCATGGTTAAAATTTTCATAATCACTTGTGCCACATCAAAACTGCTTTGTACATATTATTAAAGAAAAACTAAATTTCACCTTTAGCACAAACACAGATAAATCACTGTACATTATATTACATACAATAGTGTACTTCTGGTTAATAATCTAAGTAATTCACTTTGAAAAAACTGAAAGAGGGGTTTTCTTGTTAATGGATAGTGAATGTTTTGTAATTTTCAGTTTATATTATATCAAAACACAAGATCTCACCAAAAGCAAAATACATCTGATGATAACATTATTAATAAGCTGGCATAGAATATACATTTTCAGATGCTTCGTTATCCAGTCTTTGTTACACTCCAGCTTCTCAAATAAGCAGACTTTTGCAAGAAATACGTGAATCATTAGCTTGTTGAAAACGCATTTACTATTGTCACAGAAGGACCTGTTTGGACACACACTGAGTCACAGTTAAGCTCACAGGCCTATCTTTTTATAAAAACAATTCTACGGAAGTGCCAGAAAGTACATTTTTGCTCGTAAAAATCAAGCAGCTACAACTGCAGATATCCTTATTACAATTCCTTTTTTAAGGCATACTTTTAGGACAATTAAGCCTTAATTCTTTAGAAAGTAAACCTCTTGCACTCTTATTTGCAAGAGCATCATCTACATTTCTATTATATTAATGATAGCCTGAAAAGAAACATTTGCATAATTACTTCATTTAAATAAAGCTCTTTTTTTTTTTAATGTAAAGAATAATCAAATAAAGACATCAGGATTAGACTCATAAAAGACTCCAGTATCTAAGACATTCTGTAGATTAAAAATGAATTCAGGAGATTAGAAAGCTTTTTTCATAGGAAATACTGAGTTACGTTCAGTCTAGCAGGATTTTGAAAAGTCGCATTTCCCTAAAACTTGCAAGTCTTTTCCAAAGAAGTAGTAAACAAAAGAAATGCAGGTCCTTAAGAGAAGATATTCTCAATGTTTTCTCATACTGTACATAACACAATATTGAGCAGTTCTCAAAAATAACTCATTAGGGACCTGAAAACTGAGCTACACACCACCTAAGCATATACATAGCTGCATGTAAGACTGGGGATTTGCTTTCGTACTTTCATTTTATTTGAACCAAAGATCCCTAAACTGTGGATCACCAACTAATAACTCTCTACCTCTTGTCACTCAAGCTATCTTGACTTAACAGCATTCACCATTAAAAATTGTATGATATGGATATCTGGCAACAGTAAGAAGCACAGAACATTTGTATAAAAAGTCATAGAACCTCCACTACGTCCATGTGTTTTATTCCCCTTAATCCTACCTCCAGAGTAAAATTACACCAGTGACAATTGGGAAGACAAGATTTCTCAGGTTTTGCATCCACAGGCATACTCCGTCGTTGTTAGTCTCTTCAAATAATTTCACTAAGTAATGAATCCCTGTAAAATTTTACTTGCTTTCTCATGCTCTTCCCTAAAACGTATCAACTGCTAAATAGTAATACACAGGAGAAAACTCCAAAATACTAGAGGTTTGTTGATCAATTTTCCTAATAAAGGGCCTGATGGGTTAACTTTTTAATTAATAAATTAAGATTAATTAGCAGGTTAAAAACATTGTAACTGTAATGGTCAGGTCTGAGCATGTTTTTATGTCCAAGTTATAAGACTTAGAAAAAAAGAGTTTGTGACCCAAATGCTGACATAATGCTATGGCCATTCCAAACACAACACTATTATTATGGTTTTTGATTGCCAACTGGCTGAAAGAATGGCCATCCAGAACAAAATTGTAATTTCTAGTTAGAAACAGTCAATCAGAATTCCCAGATTATAGAAAACTCATACGAGACACTATTATCTATACAGCCACAGCCAGAAGATGTCAGGGAATCAATTCATATAACATGCCAGCTTAATAAAATCTGCATACAAAATTTATGAATACAGTAATATTCCTTTATATCTCAAGTTATTAATGGTCAATTTAATGAGTATCTACTGCTGAAATGCTTTGGTTCTGTATGATATTTTAATCATCTTTAGCCATGTATTTAAATGCACTGCATTTTATAGCCATCAGCTCCCTACAGATAAGACAGCCTTTACATTCGCATAGAGACATTTAAGGTAGCTACTAATTCTGTCTTTATGCCATTATTGATTTCCTTACAATTTACTACATCAGGAACAGAAGTACAGGTGCCGTTACAACAGTACTTGTTTTAAAGCCCAAACTAGACTAAAAAGGTGTTTATGAGAAGTACTACATGTATTTTCATTCTAATATGTCTTTATGTTTACAATATACAGCCCTACATTGCTGGAAATTCAACATTCCCTTAAGGCGAAGAAAAAAGGTTGAATTCAAATATCAGTATCCTTAAGACGAAGCAGTGTTCTCCTTATTCCATATTTACATCAAAACAATGGACTTGTTAAAAGCTTATTTTTATTTTATTTTAATGAAGGTATTATTCAAAAGCTCATTGCTGTTTCTGTATAGAAACAAACAGTCATGAATATAAATTGACTTATAATAAGTATCTGAAGCTTCTACTTGGATGTATGGTAGGGCAGGAAGGCAAACAAGTCCTAGGAGACTAAAGATTTTCTTTATTATACAGGAAAACAGCATCTTTTAGATCAAAGTTAATTATTGTTCAATGGAATCGACTATAAAAGACCTGAGTATCCCTACAGGACAGCGGAAAAGACTAAGACTTCAAGATGGGACACAGCAGGCGTATTTTTATAAAAGAATTACACCTGCTGAAACGTAACAGCATTAAGGACATAGGTTTTGCTCATGGTCATTGAATTCACCATCTGAAAACAACAACAAGACCTATTTGGCTCTGTCATTCCTTTTTTAAATGTACACATCTGTATCTGTATTGTCTTTCTGTGACAGGAGCTCTTTTGAAACAGGTATCAACCTGAAACAAAACAATAATAGTGATAAATGACAGATAAATGACAAATCTCATTCTAATCAAACTGTTTTACTAGCCTTGACATGGGTGTGTCATCCATAAACAGTTTTTTCTAAGAAACATACTTTCTAGGGGGAAATTCATGTCCTGCTCATAAGCATACGTAACATCAAAAACGTATCCATTTCCATAGTTGTTAACAACTGAAGTACAAAGTACGCGCTGAACACGTGGCCTGACTAATAATATCCACAAAAAAATTATGAGATGCAATTTTCATCCTACTATTTTTTGAGGCAAGCAAGTAATCATAAAATTAGGGCTATTCTTTTTGTTTGCTGTTTGTTTGGCCTGTATGGCCAAAGGAAAATAAGTTAAGAGACTGGGCAAAAAAGAAATAAAGGACACCACGTAGGACACTTGGGCATTAGTCTTCTTTCAAGTAAAGTCAACAGCAAATGTATACTGCTATGGAAAACCTGAAAGGATAAAAGTCTAAACCTAAATCTCATGCTTATTTTCCATATCATCATTCAGTTTCTCTTATCATTCAGTTTGAGCTAAATAGAAATTTTTTCACCCTTATAGAATTTAGATCTGCTCCTATAACTCTAATGGCTCACAAAGCTATTTCTCCTTCAATATATGTTATGAATACAGGCAATTATAATTAATTAAAATTCTTTTTAATCCATTTCAATTTTCTCCATCTCATCAAGCAAGATAACGTATGCACAAGCTATTGGACTAAAGCAACAAACTAACCTGAGAATGGACTCAGCTAAATTAAATTATATTGTACTGGTGCTGCAGATTCTCAAAAATAAAACATGTGCCTGATAAACAATACCAGGATTATATGAATATATGAATTACATTCTCATACAGATATATTTTAAGCTATAGTGTAATTACAATGCTATACACATGTTATTAAATTATTTCAAAGACTTCAAGAGAAATACTAATCTTAAATAGGAACACACTTTCTTCATTTCTATATCACTAATGATAGAATATACAAAGAGTTTTAAAACCTCACCCAAACTCAAACTGTTTTCCTATGGATTTATGCCTCAGGGAATCGGTTTAGTGCAATTTCTCTACTGCCTAATAAAAGGCAAAACCCTGTAAAATCTTCACTTTGGGTCACCATTAGCATCTCTCCTCCACTCTGCTGCCTACTTACATTTGACCTATAGTCTGCCCCTCTGCCAAATCTGTTTAAAATTGGGCAGGGTACTCTTCCAGTCTGAAGATAAGTGATAACATTTAAACGTTATCATGATACATACATGATAAATGCTTACTATTGTTCACATACAAAATTCTTTCTACACCTTTACTTGCAAATTTAGTCCAAACTGATAACATCACTTCGGAAAGACAGTCAAATCCCTGAAACAGTAATGGATTGACCCTGCACATACATCATCCCTTCTATTTAGAATAAGTCATAAACACGTAACCAATAAGGTCTTTTGGTTTTTATTATGATTTCACAAAACTTTAAAATGTTATTCTTATATAAATACAGCATCTGTTCCTACAAAGTCTTACTCAAAGCTAGTTTTATTAAGTGATCTCATTTGAATTTGAGTAGGAAGAGCTTAAATTAATAAGGACTATTCACAGTTGTACACAAAGGTCAAATTAGCACCGCCTTTACTGCCCTTTTGTGTTTGTTTTATTCTGTTCTGTAAGATAAGTGCAATAAGATAACAGAACATGATTTTGAAAATCGCACAGGAATTTGTTTACATTGTGTATACATGACCAGGGTCACAGCCTGAGGCTCTGACCTGCAGTTTCCTGGCACAGGAATTTTTTTTTCAGAACTGCTTTGCAAGCCAGGGTCCTCCTTTTCAGCGGAGCAACACACTGTGTACACGCACAATGTAAGTTGCGAGCATCTGATAAACACTGTTAACATTCCGCTACAAAGCCATACCACTGCCGTAGGTGCTGCTCCCTGGGTACGTAAAGGATTGTCCACCTGGAGGGATGAACAACTGGCAAACTCCATCAAAGCGTTGGAATTGTATTCGTGTTTTAAAAAGAAAAAAAAAAAAATGATGGCAACAATAACATCTCTCTTCCACATTGCCAGATTTTCATAATAGGTAAAGGGTTATATCGCATCATTTTTGCATATTCTTTTTTACTGCTTTTCAGCTCCCTGTAATAATATATACTTCAAATCACACACATGCACCATGTTTAAGGTTTCCATTTACTGCTTGAGCAGTCATTTGACAACTTGTGAAGTGGGAATTCTGGTGAGATTGAAAACCTGTTGACTGAGGTAGAAGCCCAGAGCAGCAGGGAGCAAAAGAAGATTCAGAAGTTTTTAAACACACTGAAAATAAGTACTGGAAATCACCTAGCCTCCTGCTAGCCCATTCAAGCCCATTTACATTGTACAGGGACTTAAGAGAAAATATGCTTCCACATAAATTCCCAAGCTGCCAACTTCAGCCTGGTTTTATGACTTACACATCACGAACAAAAGGCAGATTAAATCATTAGGATTGTGACTTAGGTTTAATATACAAATTAAGAAGCACTCCAAATGACTGTGAGTATTTCTGTATCTCTAGGGAAGCGCTGTGGTTTAGGCCTAAACCATGACAGGAAGGAAAAAAGGAGGAAAAAAGAGACACTAGAGCTCAACAGAAATTGCAAAATTCAACAGTGGAGTAAGACAAAAGCCAATCTTACTAAACTCCATGCTGTATGTGGTCAAACTGTAAGAGTACTTCACCAAGGCAATAGTTTTGGTATCTTCAGATGGCATGCATTTACCTAAGTGTCTAAAGGAATTAGGAGGATTGTTAGTCTTAGCCATCTACTATGGCCCATCATAGCTTTTTTAAAGCTTTAAAGCACAGAAGAGAGAATTGTGCTGGGAAGTGAGTAGAGAAACCCATCCCTGACTAAAGCTGTGGACACCTACCATGTAACCCAAAGCCAAGGCACAACCCCATCTCAACATAAAAATAGCATAAAGGTGTGTGATCCTACAGCACGGCATGCAACCACTGCTGCCCAGCTCTCCTGGGCCAGCCACGGCCATACCATGCTGCAGCCACTGTCCTACCCATAGACCACTCTTACTAATAAAAGCCAATTTGTACACCAAATATGCATTATAGATACCCTCCAAATCCTATGGAAACTCCAGGAGCTCTAAGGAAACTGGCTGCTATGTGCAGTCACTTAAATAATTTGCAGCATCATCCTGTTTTCACTGTGAACAATGGAGCTGATCCTTCAACTACTTCTTAAGCATGCCACCTCCCATTGAAGAGAACAGTGCGGCGGTATCTGCACATTGGGGCCTCAAAATTATCTTTTGGCATGACTCAGATCCAGCCGAGAGCATGTCATAAAACATTATTACAGTTTTTGTCCTCGTAGGCAAAATTCATTTTCACAGCCCATTCATGTCTCAGGTGTAAGATCTTAATTATCCAAATCAACACAGGTTACTCATCATTTATTTCTATAAGTCATAATTCAACAAACTGCATAAGCGTGTGCTCAGCTTTAGGCATCTGGATGACTTGTTTGAAAGTATATGGGAGTTCCTAACCCAGGCCATCACCCTCCTGTGCATTTAAGTGAAGGAAAAACACCTAGTTGTGATTTCAGTTTAAGTTCTAAACAACCACCTCTTAGAACAAAAGTCTGGACTCTATTTAGGCTCCTGAGAATAGAGGGTAAAATTGCGGTTCTATTGCAAACAGTCTGTATGGTATTTTTCCCTTCTACTGATCAACAATGTCACCCAGAAAACTGTGATTATTGATATATTCTTATGCTGCGAACTCCTGTAATCTAACAATGTTTTTAATATTTAGCAGAAGTAGAATAGAAGTTAAAACATTATCACTAGTAGTTACTCTTAGACACTTAATACATGACCTGACCTACAGAAAATACTTTTCTGATATTATTGACATTTGTTTAACCTATAACATTAATTCTTTGTAGCTCAATAAATCTGAGTATCTTCCCCCTGTATCATCAAGAGACTGGCACTGACAAAGAAAGTCAATCTGCGGCCCACACACAAATAATAGCTTTCCATTACATTTGCCATTTCACCTGAATAATTCCTGATAATCATGAATAATGATGTTATTTGACATTCTAATGATAGCATGCTGTGCAACTTCAATCCATCAGTCACTGTCAGGAAGGTCAAATATTTGTATTCCCTTACATTATGCAGAGTTCATTAAACAGTTAAATGACATTATACACCTTAATTATACTTCCAAATGAAACTAGCACATATCATTTAGATTTTAGAGTCTATGTGATGCATCTCCATTTAAAAGAAGGATCACGATTTTGAATATTCATTCATGACAATGAAATATATTGAAACTTCAAACAATAGTTTTTCAGCTCTATCAAATCCTGATGTAAAGATGAGTTTACTTGATACACCTAAACACAGTGTTCTTCACAGCGTAATAAAGTTTATCATATTTTCTACTGTGTTACTATGGGTTCCTTTTACTTCTTAGTGATCCTAACAAGGGCTCAAATACCGAGCCATAACTGATATAGGAAACAGATTATTGACTAGAGCTACCTGTATACAAGATGAGAACGCAATATTTAAATAAGAAAACAGGCAGGAAAAAAGAAGAGAAATTTTGTTGTCAGCAATATTTTCTTCTTGAAAACAACAATTTAAAGTATATCTCACATATACACAACTCAAAACCTGCTGTCGTGGATCAAAACCATCATAAGAAAAAAGCAAGCAGCATATTCAACTGTAGCATTAAAAGAGTACTATTTTATTAATACCTAATATTCAAAAACATTAAGGTCACCCCAGGTTATCAAGGTAAATATTTACTAACAAAATACTATAGCAAGTAATCTAAAAGACTTGTTTTGCGTGAATACAGCTTTTTTTTTCCTCCCATCAAAACCATTTTCCTTGACAAGAAAAACAATAAGGGGTTCTAAAGACAGCCATTAAGTAGCCATCAGAAACTATGTATTGATTTAAGTAGACTTTTTAAGAAATCATAGCTTTTGGATTGTACTGAGCATCTCCACTCAGCCACAATCTTCTAAATGAGACACACACAATACAGAGAAAAATGGAAAGATTAATACAAGGAAAAATATGTTTAAAATCCACAAAAAGTACAGTACGGACAAGACTTTTGTTATACTAATGTAGCTTACCAGCTTACAAAAGGCTTATAAAAACGCAACTTTCCTCTTAGCCACAAATCGGTTGCTTCCTAAATGAGTCTTTGAGTCCAATATTAACCTTTTTATCAGATTCTCTTTAATTCATTACAGTATTTTATGTATAGGAAAAGAAGTAAATTCCTTAGAGTACAGCAGATGCTAGGTGTGTTCTTCAGTTCTTTATCTAGCTTGAACCACTGATGGGCAATGTGATTTTAAGCAATCAAAATCAGCTCAGTCATGTATGAAACTGGAGAAAAAGAAAGCAAACACTACAGGAAAAAAGGGTATCTCCTCCTCCCCCCAGAACTTGCCATAGTGCATTCACAAGATAAGTTTGATGGCTTCATAGGTGGAAATCAGATTTGAAAGGTCAGTTCAAAAAAGCAATTGATGCTTGCTTACACTTAAAAAATGCTTTTGTTTGAATCATGAGTTTAGTAGAATTTCAATAATTCTGTTGAAAACGACCTGAGTAAATAGCGTTTCCTTCTCCATATTAGCTTAGCCTCACTTATGTCCTGTAACACTTATACTAACCTGTAATGTACAGAAATAGTTGAAACAACCAAACCAATACAGTTTTGGAGAATAAATTCAGACATGTTAATTTGGGTTAATAATTGCCATCATATAGACCTAGATAATCTAAAGAGTTTATTTAAGTTTAATTATCTTTCTTTCACTAAACTATCTATCTTTGCTTTCTGTAGAACTGGGAGAAATATTGCTTTCCTTCAGATTACCTGTTCTTTCACTGTTCTAAATCTCTCATAGCTGCCAAAGGCATTGGTGGGAACTGGAAAATAAGCAATAACAGCCTTCCAGTTTTAGAGTTATTCCTTACTGTTCCTATGGCTTCAGTAAAAGATGTTTTCAAGTTATTGGAAACTACTTCCAAAAGTCCATAATTTGGTGTATTTTTATATTCTGAAGTAAGCTGAGCTACACTATCATCTGCAGAGTTAAACCCAATTAATTACTTCTCTACTTCCTTTTGTCAGTGCCAAATGCACCATCACATCCTTATTACCAAACACGGCACAGTGGTGAAGGCCAGGCCTTGGGCATCAGTTCCCAACAGTAGATTCAAGGCACTGGAGTCTACAAATATCTCTAAAGAAAATGACACAACACATTACATCCTCAGTACTCAGTGTGCTTAGCACAACTACTTCCAAAGGAGCATGATGGAAAGATGACAAATGCCTTTTTCTTTTCTATGAGATGGGTATTTTAAACTTAATTTTCAACTGAATCTGCATAGAAAATTTTAGAGTTAAATTAAGCCTCAACAATATAAAAAGGAAAAACATTTTAAGGCTAACATTTTTACATCAAGAGGCACAAAACAACTAATATCATAAGATGAAACATGCCTCTAAAATCAGTCTTAAAGTTTGCTAATTGGGCAAATTGAATTGCTTTCACTATATGCAGCACACTTATGCTTCCCTTTACCTAATGAAGAAAATACAGAAAATCCAGTAGTAACTAAAGGTAATGATATTTAATTACTCAGTGTGAATGGCAGTTTTTCAAGGTTTATCACTGCATTGCATATATTATATGTTTATATTAAAACTAATTTTGAAAGTTTCCCATTTCATGATTATACTGAACAAAGCAGGACTGTCTCAAAATATAATTAGAAAGTCACAAAGGACCTTCTTAAACAGACATTCAGAATTCTGTGGCTCTGACAGCAGAGGCTTTGCAGAGTGCAGCAGCTCAACTGAGAACAGACAAAAATTAGATTCAAGATTTGGAATAACGTCAGGTTTATACAAGTCTGCTGGCTTTCACTGCACTCCAATACTATGGGACAAGGAGCCCACGGGGAACCTCCTCAGCCCTGCAGTAGCACGACAGCAAAACACCCACTGTCTCTCATGAGAAACACAAAACACTGCAATACATCCAGATCATTTCTCTTCCTTTTCCGTCCAGTATTTGTACTGGAATTTTTAGCTTTTAAATGAAGCACTTCTAAATACATGGTTTTAAAGGTCATGTTCCCAAATATTTGGATTCCAACTGGAAAATATTCTCAAATTCCTTAGGTTTAAGAGTATCTTACTCTTAAGCTATCTTCTACCCTTCTTTGTTGATAGAAATGAACAACGAGCTGTGACTACTGGCTAAGTGTCACAGCATAATGAATAACAAGAATACACATCTTCATTTCTTGCTTAAAGAAGGACAAATACTGATCTTTTTGAGGTTAATGAAACTGCCCTCCCCTGCCCACAAGTGGAAAAAATTATCACAGGAGTCACTCATCATAATCTCAGCAATGGTTTTGAAAATCTAAGCCACCAAACATATATGGCTTAAAAAAAAACCTTTACCACCATTTTAAACAACCACACGGATTAAAAACATAATTAGAGATCGCATAAGTCATTATTTTTCCCCTCAAACCTGCAGGAACATAGGAACAATGTCATCTCCTCACAAAATCACCAATTCAAAAGTAAATACGTATCCTTAAGTTGTGCAGTAAATGGGCACAACAAACACTTGAGATCTACAACAGTTGACAATTTTTCTTGGAAAGATTAGAAAGTTTCAAAAGGGATGGGAAATTAATGAGATAGAAGACAGTTATTGCTGCTGAATCCTCTGACAGATCAGATGACAATCCTGATTCAACTTTCATTATTTAAAAAGACAAATAGAGCATCTCTCTGTGCCTTTTCAATCGTGACAAAACACAATCATCAAATCACATTATCTTCTTTGCTCTGATATCTTGTAGGCAATCTAAAATGATCCCCTATGGACCACACTTTAGCTGAGGTACAAAGTTACATTCATTCAGGGACCATCAACATGACAATTAAAGATCAAGGAGGATCTGAGAAAAATGCTCAAAGCTGGACTGTACATCATTGCCTTTTTCCTGATCCCCCCCGCCAATTGTTGGGGAAAAATGGAGGAAAATCTCAAAAGCAGTAGTTTTTTGGAATACACAGGCACAACAGCAATCCAACCATTGCACAGAAGGGGCCCTTGCATTTCTACTGCTTGGTTAAAATATATTTTTTTTTTCTTTCATTTAGCAGTGCCAGACTCTTTGTATCCATTTCATATCAAAATAATCATTATTATTATTCACCCTGTAATTTAATTTAGGAGGATCAAGCCCCATAACATTTCCAAATACATCCCACATATAATTCTCCCAATTCTGAACTAAGGAAGCTACATAAGCATCATCCGTTTGACCTGCACGCAAAAACACCCCACCTCTTAGCAGTCAGTTTGACAGACTATCCTCTACTCTGCAAACACTATAACATACATGAATGAGCAGATAAATCCACGTTGAAAAAAGATACAGTCATCAACTAGAATAAAGAATCCACACTACATATCAGCATTAGACTAAAACAAACAATGCTGCTGTGAATGCCATACAAATGGATCAGATTTTTCTTGTTTAAGGATGAATAAAGCCTAACCTGGACTCTCACTAGAGGTTTGGATTAAGTATATAATTCACATATGCAGAAAAAAAAAATCCCATCTTGTGTCCCTGTAGTTTAAAAGTGGGTCAAACAAGTTTAAGATTTGTATCTAAAGATGTAATAGATGTTATAAAAACAGTCATCACAAGAGAGAACTGTACATGCAGCTGAAGGAGCACAGCACAGAAATATGTATCTGCACACTGTGCTACAGCCTTACATAAAACTCCTTGTTTCCATGCAAGGCATCTTCAGATGCTAACCCGAGCCTGATACGGCTTCCAACAAACAGTCTAATTTGTTCTCTCAATGGTGCTCCAGTGTGAATAAGATCTGCATCAACTCCCATATTGGTAACGACTATAACTGAACTAAAACATTTCCTCCATCTTCTAACTGTGTAAGAATCAAGAAAATGAAGCGATAGATGACTAGTTGATCTACGTGATAAAACCCAAGCTAGATGTTACAAACATTAAGGAAAGCAGTTCGGTTTAGTTCAAATTTCTCTCCCATTTTTCTATTTCAATTGAATACATAAATGCTATTATAAGCTGTTTCTTGGTTTTTGCTTTACACAAACATCTGTTTGTATCATATCCTTTCAGTTAATACTGAAACAGGCAAGAATCATGTTTCTCCACATTTAAAAAAGATTATTCAATACCATGTGGTACTTATAAGCAAGTCATAATCGATATTAAATGAATTGCATTTTATTTTGTTAGGGAACTGGGGAAGAAAAAGGGATATTTTCACTGTTTGCTAAGCTAAAATAACCTCAGCAAAATATTATGCTAAGTCAGCACTGTTCCATTAATGTCACTGTGTTCAGAATAAAGATAAAAATAGAATTATACAACTCCACAATATTTTTTTGTGATGAACTTTCTCCAGGTCAAATTCAGAATTTTTCTGAAAGACAAGCAAGTATAACTTATTTTATTAATATTGATAGGGTCATAGTAGGGAAACATTAATTGAGCAGAGATGTCATTAGCATCCTTCCACATGACTGCATGCTAATTAGGTGACAGGGTTTTTTTAAGTCCTCCTACTACGTAAGAAGGGTGGCAATTCTGTATTTTACATTCATTCAAAATGACTGCAGAGAAAAACACCCAACCAAAAAAAGCCTTCTTGCAATGCTCTACTAGTTCCTCTGCAACTCAGCATAAACAGCCACGTCTGAAGTCTCTCACTAAAACTTTTTAAGGAGCGTCATTTGAAAAATACATTGATCCTATTTCAAAGTGCTTATAAAGTTTTTGCTCCCAACATAATTTCCCTCCACCAAATAGCTATGCAAAATGGAGTAAGTTGAAATGTTTGCTTTCATTTTGTCTTTCATTTGCATTACCTGGAGCTAAAGTAAATGGAGGGGGGAGGGGAAAGGGGGAACATGTAATTTCGTTTTGCAAATATGATAGGTAGACTTTCTGCCAAAAATTTCAATAGAACATTAAGACACAAGGCATTCAGCTCTAACGAGGAAAAGCTCTAACAAGGTCAGAAGTAAGGCATCAAATACAAACCTATTTCCCTCGCCCCTTTCTCTACTCCTCCCTTCTTCCTCTTGCTCCCCAAATCACACATAATTTTGAATTCCATAGCATTAACAGAAATGTCATGTTTTCAAAAATCGGGCTCTGGGTTTCTTCTTGGCCAGGAATACCATTTATTTACTGAACTATACCCTTACAATATTTTTTCTCAACTTTATTCTTGGAGTATAAATGTAGTAAAGTGAAGTACATACCAATTGAATTAGGTTCTATTCCAACTGAATCATCGTTAACAAAATTGAGCGTAAGAAAGAGTTCCTGAAATGTATGCTTATAGTGACTCAACTGCAATGCCTGAGTTCTGGCAACGTTAATTTCTATGGCATAATATGAATATATAGACCCTGTTTCATATATTCTTTCCCTCCAACCAGGCAAATTCTACCTGGGAGTGACAGAAAATACAGAACCACATGATGACACATTTGTAAAATACATTCATAAATAGTTACATTTTCACATACACATCGGAGCAAAACTTTGTATTCAGCTACATGAAGTCCATCAAACCAGACTTCATAAAAAGCAGAATTTCCAAATTCACCTATTTAAACTCATACAAGTTGCACACAATTTCCAATTTTATGAAACAAATAGCAATGAGCTCACCTCAATGCATTCCCATTTATTAACTGACAAAGACAACAAATCCTGAACTAAAACTAACTGCTCTTAGGCTGCTTCTGTAGAGAGGTCACTCATCTGAATGCAGCATGATGTTAAACTGAAGAGTATCAGTAGGGGAATTTTCAACTTTTATTGTACAACATGAACATCTGCTCAAGAGAGCTCGCTCTGAGAGGTGCTAAGGTTTATGTGTTTTGATCAGAAACAGTGGAAGACAGCAAGTTACAAGGAACAGCAAAAAGTAGAGTACATTAGCAAATGAATAGCAGACTATACACACTTGTGCAACCTTAGAAACCTAGATGCGGCATGAGTGATAAAGTGAAATACATCTGTATCAATGAATTATGCACTCCGTTTCCCACTGTAGCCTCATTTTACAACAAAGCCTCCATTGTCTGCTATGTTCATATCTAACTTTACACAAGACAACTTATTAAAACATAATTCACCCTATTACCTTGCTCTGAGAAGGTGCTTGACCCTCAGCTGAAGCTCTGCAAAGTAATTATAGGGCCATTTGCAATCACTGTCTCACCTGCCAGTTCAAACCCACAGAAGAAAGCATTTCCTAAACAAAGGAAGGAGAACAACTGAGGAGCACTGAGCACACAGTGAAGTGGTAGAGACCTTCCTGAGCTGGCAGTGGAGGAAAGCACACCACTGGGCATGAGTTACTGTGCTATGGCGGTGGAGAGGAGGAAAAGGAGGGAAGGACTTTGTGCTACCTAAAAAACAACAGATGCCATAAGGGGTGAGGCCCAGAGCTGGCACCTTGCATCTCAAAACTCAGTCATTTTGCACAGGTATCCAGAAGGCTAGTACTGCTTCAGAGTGAAGCAAGTGTGTTCAAAATATTCCTTTTGTGAACAGTTTGCCTTAAGTTACCTCTGAAGAAATCCGTATCAGTGACTGGACTCTATCCAAGACCTCTGTGTCTGCACTCAGGAATACAGTAAATTTGATTTACCCTCAAAGGATTGACATCTACACCAGGTAGTCCGAAGAGATTAGGTAACGCCATCATTTATCACTCTCTATGCCCTGGAGAAGGTGCTAGGATGACACACCACAGTGCACTATTCCTTCATTTCTGTATGATTAGAGAGCATGCCTGCTTATTTTTCATGTACATGGCATGCCCTTTTTTCCCTTCTTCACTGCTGGAGATTGTACCGGTTTTGTTTGGGACAGAGTTAGTTTTCTTCATAGCAGCTTGTATAGGGCTATGTTTTGGATTTGTGCTGAAACTAGTGTTGATAACACACTGATGTTTTAGCTACTGCTGAGCAGGGCTTACACAGTGTTAAGGCTTTTCTGCTCCTCACACCACCCTGCCAGCGAGTATGCTGGGGGTGCACAAGAGGTTGGGAGGGGACGCAGCTGGGACAGCTGACCCCAAATGACCAAAGGGATATCCCATACCATATGATGTCACACCTAGCTATAAAAACTGGGGGGAAAATAAAGGGGGGAATGTTTGGAGTTACGCCATTTGTCTTCCCAAGTAACCACTGCACATGATGGAGCCCTACTTTCCTGGAGATGGTTAAACATCTGCCCACTGATGGGAAGCACTGAATAAATTCTTCATTTTGCTTTGCTTGTGCATGCAGCTTTTGTTTTACCCATTAAACTGTCTTCAACTCAACCCACGAGTTTTCATCACTTTTACCCTTCCAATTCTCTCCCCCATTCCACCAGGGGAAGTGAGAGAGCAGCTGCACGGGGGTTAGTTGCTGACCGGGGTTAAACCACAACAGAGGTCCTTTAAATATAAGGACAAAAAGATGATTAGTTGTGAAATTATGAAATATTTTCTTTAGATTATAATTATGGTACCCCAAGGAATATTTATATATGTTTCAACAGGAAAATACTATCAACTAGGCTCTCACAGCAAACATTCTAGATTCAGAAAACAGAAGATATGACAGTTTAACATTGTGTCACTAGATCTTCTCTTAGGAGTTGCAACAGGAAATTCATGTCAGATACCTCTCAAAAAATATGTACTTGAAGAAAACACATAGTTGTATTACAATGAATAGCACAAAATATTCCAATATGCTAGAAACAATAAGCAATAAATGAAATTTCCAATTGACTTTCCAGCAAATCTATTTTCATTACAAATGGAGATTTTGCATGTATTGCATTACTTATGGTAATTGTGTGACATCTATTATGAATAACCATGTATTCCAATCATCTCTTTTAATTATATTCTGCCATAAGAGCAAGCCATGCAATACCTTGTCCAGACTGTTAACTGTGTGTGTGCTGCATATCCCATTCTGACGGCTATGCTGAGGACAAAAGGTCCTAGACATGCACAAACTGTAATGGCAATGCCTTGTAACTGTCACCTCCTTCATTAGGCAGCAACTACTTAAAACAAAAGAATAAAAAAAGCTGAATTTAAATCCAATTATGAGCTGATAAAAAAAAAATCTCTTTATTCCTTTCTTTTATAAAGTTCATAGTAATTGGTACCTGAAAGCAAAGCACACGGTTATCTGCTGTTGATGCAGGTACCTTACATTTTCTGTAGTGGCAAAATTGCAATGGCAGCAAACACTCCCTTTGTATTTGTTATTTGTTGTCCATTTATGGCTGTTCAGTTTGTTTGGGTTCACTGATATGATAAAAAGGATAAAATTACAGGTTTGTTCAATAACCACACCAATTACAAAATTGCTCTCTACTAGACTAGGACTAAAAGCATTCCTTAGTTACAAACAGGACTTCACAGATTTAAACAAGAATGCCAATGATTGTGTTAAAACTCAAAGGAAATGCCCATTTTACCTTTTCTGTATCCCACTTCAGTTTCCCTGCCAGTCTTCATACAAAAGTTTGCTACCTCTTAATTTTACTTTCTTCTACATTGCTTTGCTCTCTGTCTTTTAAATTTGATTTCAGCTCCTTAGGATGAGTTTTTTCTCACTAAACATTTACCCAGGTTCTTGCTATGCTAAAATATGAATGGGTAAACTCCTTTTTCCAAATGATCTCTGCCACCCCAATGACCTCAAAGTAAATTTACTTAAGTTACTATAAAACCATAGCTGTAAGTTGATGTGAAAATGGTAATATGCTTTGCAAACTGTCAATGAGGATAAACACGACAAAATGGGAAGCTGTAACTAACCTAAAACACAGTGCAATGATTTTAAATATGAATTTAAGTTTAATTAAATATTTTCAACCTTCAAAAAATAAGCTTTTATATCAAACAGGGTCGCTACAATAATATGATAAAAATAAAAATCACAATATTGGAAGACAGTAGACAACCTCTGTGAAATTTGATCTTCCAAAGCAATCGTCAGCCAATTGATCTAAAATGTAGATGTTTTACTTTTTTTCATGATGACAAGAACGGGCTTTCCAAATTGTCCTTCACTTTATGGGCATGGTATAAGTATGCATAAGTAGGTACCACAACGGTGGGACTCTCAGACTAGGTTTCAAAAATTCTCCTGCATGTCCCCAGAGCTTGTAAAGACAGGCAGTTCCACTTTTAGAGGACATACATTGGTAACACACCTTCAAAACTGTACAGTGAGTGCCCCTGAAATACACAAAGCACTAGAGAGATTCATGCACAAAGTGGTTTTCTTTAAGTCATGTATAAGTTCCAAACAATGATGATGACGAACAGGTGAATAAAAGGGATTAGATCAAAACAGAATTGGAATTTTTTAGCTGGATTTCAGAATATGTTAGCTAAGTAGCCCAAAAATTTAATTGCACAGATCCAACCTGTCATGACACACAGCTTAAAAGCCCATTTTTCAGAGATCTCATTACTCTCCATACAGCAAGGTTTGAAGGTCAGTTGAACACATCACTAATAAGAGACTGCTCATTCCCCCATGGCATTTGGTAAGACGCACCAGTCCAACCTAGGAGCTACTGCCTCTCCCAGATGTGGCCTTAAAACAGCTTTTTTAATCTCTCTTCCAGGTTGTCCTACAACCTAAGAAATTCTTATCGCTAATTTGCTGAGTGCAGGTAAATGAGTAATTTAGTTTGTAACTTAATCCATTTGCAAATCAGTGAAAAATACTTTTGATTTCATTACTTTCATTTTCTCTTTCTATTTAAAATACGGACACAAAACATTTAGAATGGGGTTTTCCTCAACACTATTATATTAACACAACTCTAACAATGCAAACAGAAGAGCTAAATCCTTATGGTGAAGTACATTCTCTTTCAACAGTGAGCACCTTTCAAGCAAAACAGAATTTGAAGGGAAAGCAAGTATTTTTATCAGACCAAATGATACAGTTGAACTCCAGCCCCCCAAATAAGACAGCCAGAGAAGCTTTTGTGCACAGAGCCCTGAATCCTTTATCTTCAGAAGCAGCATTTCCTAATGTAAGTCAAACACCATCCCTTTGTTTGTAGACTGCAAACAAAATGACTCCAGCCCTGAGATAATTAACTGGCCTCTCTATCACCACTAAATTCAAGTGGTTTGCATACACAGAGTGGAGCACTCATTCTTTGGGCTGTTTGAGGAGACCCTTTATCCCAGAAGATAGCTTGAGAACACAGTGAAGCTGATCTACTGGCTTGCTGCTCCCAAGGGTGCAGTCCCACTCCTTACCCTCTGTGCAACATAGTTTAATTTAGCTAAAAATTATTAAGCGTAGGAACTGTTTTTCTTACTCTCATTTGTGCAAGTAAACATTATGGCATTAATTAGTCCTACCTGAGGAATCAGGACTGCTCATATAAGGAAGAGTCATGGAACAACTTTATTTGGGATCTGAGGAAAAAAAAACCCTACTTGCAACTTTCCACTGATGCTCAATAGCTTCAATATGGTATCTGAAAAAGATACCAACACCACAA
>NW_009650170.1:35468-79597 GCF_000708025.1 Charadrius vociferus | reverse complement strand
TACTTCCCCCACATTTTCACACAAGATCTATCATTTATATCTATTCTTCCCATTTAGGAGATTTTTTTCTACATCAGCCAAGGTACTTCATCCTCTTCCCAGTACTCTCTTCTTCTAGAATTACGAGACATTTTGAGAAATTCATATAAGTAGTTCACTCCTTATCATGCCAAACAACATTTTCTGTCTCCATGTGATTCCCTCGCTATCCCCAGGATCATGTTTAGGTTACAAAGTCTTTACAAAACCCCCTTATTTTTAGCTCTTTGCTAAAGAGCTAAAAGGAGCACGACTGCTCCTTAGCATTGTGCTAAAGTAAAATAATAATAATAGCAATGCATACGGAACTTCTGTAACAAGCATTAAAGAGTACTTTCCCACAGGGTTCAATATGGATAGTGTGTAGTTGTAACACTGAAGTGTACATTATTGCAATCTGTAAATGCAAATTTATATATTCTGCAATATAATTGGATTTTATTTTCAAAATCTAAGTTTTATGGCAAATATTAACACTTGTTTAGGCAAAACCCCATAAAAATCGTAATTACGTAACATAAATAGAGATGTGATAAACGTGCAATGTACAAACTAACTAAATCACAATAAACAGCAGCTCTGTAACTTTATGAAGAATTAAAATTTCATACACATGCTAAACGCCATAGTTTCCAACTAAACTTGTGAGAGAATACTACTGTTCTTTCCAGAGCCAGCGTGCTATGTTCAATGGAAATTCTGTCAGGACTGTAACTAAATTAAAAATTACTTTTAAAATACATTAACAAATAGAACTAATCAAAAGGATCGGTTTTTTCTAACTGCAAATCTTTTAAGAAAAGCAGCAATCATTTGTGACAATACAGAATATGTCAGTCTCAAGTATGCCAATTCTGACCGCATATGCCAGGGAAGCTCACGAAGAGACAAACCGTACAGCAAAGCAGATGCTATTCTTACATTGCATGACCCTGGATCCCATCCCACCCATGCAACAGACCCAGAACAATTACGCCGCAGCTTAGGGTGTTACCAAGTCTTTGAAGGAGCATCTGGTTCAACTAATGTTTTCTCTACTCATTAATAAAAGAAACAAGCTGCAATAACTCACAGTACAGCACACACTTTCAACAACAAGTAATGAACATGAACTTCATACAGTGATGAAGTTGCCAGAAAATAGGACATCCTTAAGGGTTTTATACATGGTCTATCCTCCACAATCAGAATACTTTCTGGTGGAAAACATTAGATCTCTATGGAAATAGCACTATCAAATAGTCCAGCAAAATTCAATATATAACAGTTAAACAGTGTCTTTTTTGTCTTTTTTTTTTTTAATGGAAAAAACTTTTCATAATCAAACCCAGATGAAAAGTTACTGTAGAGTGTTTATTCTAATTTATTACATACATGTCCACTTAACTGAAGGAGCCACAATGTCCACCACAAGTTTCTGTAAAATTGCTTGGTCCTGATAACCCTCAGCTCCTTGTTCCAGCTGGAAAGCCTTTTCTTTTTAATAACCAATTCAATAAACTGTTGAAAAATGCTTTGTGTAATATAGTATTGCCATAGATCTGATGTTTGTCTCTGTCATTACATATTGCATTCAATCAATATACAAATGTTGCTGTGTTCCTTTTGTGCTAGTTCTTCTTATAGCATCCTGAACACAAATCCAAAGATCAATACCTTGTCTGCTGAAAAAAAATTGGGCATAACAAATGAATAATTTTATTTATAATAAAAGTCCAAGTCCCCAAATGGATTCTACTAATGTTAAAATTCATTTTTCATGTTTAACACATGGCACAATGCAATGAGAAAGGCAGTGATAAAAAAAAAAACAGTTCATATTTATTGAAAATGTGAGCAAAACCATATAAAGCTATGGCATATGGCTAGGAAAATATCAATAACATGGTAGGTCATTCACAAAGTATTTGTTACCATATTAAAGAGCAAAAAGTCCCTGTCAAAGAGCAGATGGATTTTCTTAAAAGACACTACAGTTCTGCTCTGAACTATGGAAGCACCGAGGCTTTGAATGAAATAATTTAAGATAAGTAGAACCTTAGCTCATGCTGGTTGCGTGAGCTGATTCAGTTCATCTTGTGCCTTTTGTGTGACGGAAACAACACATTTGCTGACTATAGACATATCCCTGCACTATTCCAGCTATCAAATAGCTACCTCCTCTAAAACAACTAAGTAGTTGTACAAGGGAGCCACAAATGACTTCTTTCACAATCACTCTTTGCAGAGTAGAAATCTAACAGAGGAAACAGGGACTCTACTCTTCATAGAAAAAGGTATCAGTACCTGTATAAGCGTACAAATCCCAGCAAGCTTACACAATAACCAGCTCACCGCCTCCCCACCCCCAAGCTAACGGCTAAGATGCGCACTGCATACAGTATTCCCACCTAGACTCTTGGCTCCATAACAATCCACAGGCATTAGCAAAACAAAATCATACCACTTCTGTACAAAAGAGAAAACCAACATGAAAACACACCCCCCAAAACCAGTATCTCGTTAATCGAAAGTGCCCCCATACCATGTGCCTGGCTGCTCTGAAATAAGACAGACAAGTAGAAGGGGCAGGGAAGCCCCATCTTCCTCTTTGAAATACACAGGAGAACAGAGTACGTACCTATTCCTCGTTTTGTCGTGGGAGTTGAATGACTCGATGTCTTCAGACGGGCTGTGGTCAGACATCTCAGAGCCTGAAGCCATTTTACTATTAGGTGACAGCAAAGGGACTGGCTGCCCTCGGGGAAACACGCACTAATGCTGCACACTGACCATGTGTAGCACTCCTTCTCCGTTTGGTTTTGCCAAATGAGTGAATGAGTTTGCTACTACTGTCAAACACGTGCATATTTTAGCTACACAGTAGATTCCAGCTGAATACCAGATATCCCTTACTCAAACAGTAAGATCCAGTTACTTCCTACTCAAGCATCTGCAATAACCTCATCTTCACTCAAAGGGGCCCTATTACAAACAGGTTTCTGAGTCCATGAACTAGTGTGCACTCATTAGACAGAAGCCTAATGCTGGGGCAATTGAGGTAGCTTTCTCCAGGAACAGGGGAACTCTTTCCTTACCAGGAAGACTATGTTCTTGCTATTCCTACTCTTGGTTACTATTAGCACAGTTTGACTTTCAAGTGTCAAACTGGATTCACAGAATTGGCAGCTGGAAAGAAACAAAACAAAACTTTGTGATGTGTTAACTGAACAAGCATGTTTTGGCATTGCTCAAATCATGAACGCTGACTCCATGAGGCCATTTTGACTGACTTTTTTCTAGAGTACAGCTTTATTTTAGAACTATTACAGCAAATTCACAACTCCAATCCTACGCTCTGTTTTGAGATGGAATTTCAACCTTACTAGTTAATTAAAGCCACCACCTGGAGTGAGCTGGCTTTCAAACTGATTTCCTTTGTCTCTCTAATTCACACACATTAATATTTTATTTTCTACTGGGGAAAAAAAAAAAGGAATGTCACAAGTGTGCCAAAGACAAGGCAGATAAAATTATTGCAATAAAACAAAGAAAATACACTTGTTACTGCTAGGTCTCGAGATGAATGCTGCATTATACAGACATTTTAAAGGCTTACAACTGCAAATTGCTCCATTTTACATACTGTATTCTAGCCTTTGCATCAAGATCTTTTTTAATTTTTTCTTATGAGAAAGGGAAATGGTTGGATTTTTTTACCTGAACATTTATTCAATGGAGAAAAACAGACTACATTATATATTACCACACATGAGCTATTAAAACAATGTGACACTATAAAATATGCTGCAATACTCATTATGGGATACCAAAGCTAAACCTGTGCAAATAAATGTATCTGCCAGTCTGCAATAACTCTACAACTAGAGTTTCTCTTCTTCAATTATTTAAGTAGGAAAGAAGCTTGTAATAGTAAAGTTTTATAGGCTGCTTAAATTGTCATTACTAGGCACTCAAAACTTTTTAAAAAGTATCATCTGAAATAACTCTTCTTTACTTTTAACAACAGATGTGATTGTTCACTTAACTGATTAATTGACAAAAATCATTAACTATTGTTTTTACAACTTCCACACACAGTACAGTTAACATTGTATTTAATATCGGATCTGGACAATGCATATACCGACACACTGCTCAGGCGTTGACAGACTCTGCATCTCACAGTGACTGATGTGATACTGTCATTAGATAACTTCGAAAAATTTGTAGGGTTTTTTTTATGACAAATCTGTAAATAACATTGATTTACATCACATACTTCAGAAACTTAAGAAGAACCCTTCATTTAATTCATTAAAATATGTTGGTGAGACAGTAACACCTTTAAAGTACCTGCAAAGCCTAAGCATCTTTGCCATGCATTCATAACCAAATGATCTGACTTCTGGTACAAACAGACGCCATTCAAAGCAGGTGTAGAGACAAGTTCTATATTGAACAATTATAATCTACAGAAACGTGAGGAGGAGAGGAAGGTTCCATATTTCAAAAGAAACAGACTTATGGGTTTTAAAAAATATATTCAAGGTTATTAAATTTTAAATTATACATTAAATTATGAAAGAAACAACGTAAAACTACAGAAGAACAAGAAAACTTTCAATAAACTCCAGACAACTTTCTTCTTTTCCCAAAACACATTCAGCCATTGCTTAACTGAATTCCTACTAAAATTTTACCATGGACCTCAATGGAAATGATCAGTCTTGACTATTTCTGAAAAGTTCCACCTCCGGCCACTGAAATCAGCACGTTACGCAGTAGCCACACTACCAAAATACACTAAATAGGTACACTTACTATCTTGCAGAATCAACATACCATTTCTAAACTAAGAATCTTACTCACAACATAGGGCTTCCTTTTTTTCCTCAGGAAATGTGTGTGCTCTACAGGTGGTTTATTTAATCCATTCCTACCTAAACTAATCAAAGCAATCTGTCCCCAAAAAAATAAAAGCCTTCATACAGGATTCTGCTGCCATTTGACAAATTGTTTACGCTTAGCTAGAGGAAGTTGAAAATTCTTCATAAAGAAGTTACCACATCTAAAAATAAGTGACATTAATAAAAGGGAAGCAGGATGTGTTATTTAGCATAATATGAAATTTAAACACTACCACCTCAGATACACTTTAAAATGCTTTTAGTAGCACCTGGTTGTTTATACATCTTCTGTGGTGAAAAGGTCAATAGAAATTCACCTCTAAGGTCACAGTTGCTAAGCAACTGTTTTCGGCAGTTCTGCAACACTGATCAAGCGTATTACCTTCCACTGCCTGGTTTCAGAATAAACCCGCGTAGCATCCTACCTGGCCTTTGAAGTGCACCGAGCTCCTCCTGCTTTTCCCACAAGAGCAAGTGCCCACCGTCGAGGCGCTGCTCAAAAGGATACGCCCTGGGACCACCGGCTTCCGGTTCACGAGAGCAAAGGAGAGCTCAGTCTTCAGGAAGACCACGGAGGGCTTGATGAGGTGCTGCCCAAATCTCAGCATGATAACTGTTAATCTTCAGGGTCTGAAAGAGACAATAGTTAAGATAATTAAGGGACTGACTTTGCCTTTCCGAACAACGGGAAAGAGAACTAAAGACCAAAAATAAGACGAAGACAAAACAAGACAACCAAATTGTCTAGGCAGCTTCTGAAAGAAAGTGCTCCCGGGATCACCAAGGTATTTTGGAAAGGTTGGTAAGGCTTTCCTAAAAGTATAACTTCTTTGAAGGGCTTCTTTCCAAGGCAAAAATTTTACATATAATTATTTAAGCCTTTTCACATCATCTTGGCAGGGCTACAGAATTCTAGACAGACAATGTCATTTCTCCCTCCCATTTTCATTTGTTCTTCATTGTATACATTTGATTCATATGCGCTTGGAGAAGCACAAATAGTATTTAACATGGCCTTTGCACAATGCAAATCAATGCACGAAGGACTTAGAAAAATAAAGAAACCACATTTTCTAAATAAATCCACTAAATACCTCCATTGAAGAAATACTGACAAATTAAGGAAAGCATATTTAGTCACTTTCCACCCATGCTTTCCAGTTTCAGCAACCGAAATGTGAAGCTGATCAATAGTTGCGTGCAATTTTCTTTTATGCAAAGAAAGCCAAAGATTTCCACTTTCATTCACTAAAATTTTCTCTCCTCCTGGTGAGGATGAAAATACTTCTTAAATAACTATGGTACAATCCTAACAGCATTTATTCTAGGTCTTTAAGCCCTAGAGTATTTAAAGTATTTAATTCAATCAGAAATATCCAAGGTGCTGCAGGGTAAACTTCAAATAATGAAGAATTTCATGTGACACAATACTTCAGACACATTGAAAGCATTACACTAACATTACCTTGCCTGAACCAAGTGACTAATCGGAAAATTCGGTTTTATAAGTTGCTTTAGATGGGGAAAGATACTGTTAGAATCATGTAGGGTCTTTTGGTGCAGTTCTTTTTTTTTGTAAATCTACTGTATTTAGTAAGACCAAACTTGGTTCTTAATCTAAAAGACTTCTTCTAATTTAAGGTCCCACTCCTTGAATCTGCTCCAACAAAAAGTGCATGCAACAACCCCCCCTAAGTGCACACACTATGGAAGTGTCTTTGAGAAGTGCTCGTTCTTTGGAAAGAAGTTCTGTTTTTTTCAGCTATCTGATTCCACATATGAACTGAGCTAAATTAAATTAAGGATAGCAGATGCATTAAATCAGGCTTTCCACCAGAAAAAACACTGTATAAAACTTAGTATAAGATACAGTAACCAATCAGATGACTACATATTCAAGTAATAAACATTCTCTAAGCAGGCACCATGTTTTGTTTATTTTTTGAAAATTACAGAGTAGAGGAAATGCTTAAGCAGACCATGGAAGAGTGGAGATTTTAACCATCCCTGTTTCAAAGACCTGAAAAGGTTCTATAATTATTTTTTTTCCACCATAAAATCAACAGAAGATTAAGTGTCTGAGCAGATGCGTCCCTTAACGCATACTAAACCTGAAACTTGACAGCATACAAAAATCAAGTCTCTTTACTTACTAGAAGAATCGCTTAGCAGAGGAAACACCTGCTATCTTGAGCTGATGTCTCAAAAAAATAATTATTAGGAACTTCAACCGGTCTTCCTCATTTCTCTTAAACGGTCCATCAGCAACCCCCCTGTGTGGGTTTCTCATTTTGATTAAAACATGTAAGAATGTTTTTACATGATATGATAAAGAGATGTGGTTCTCTTTGCAATGAAGGAAATGTTTCTGATAAAGGAGCAAAAAACATTAAACAGCCAGTACTACTGTCCAGTGATGAAACTGTAAGCGAGTATCTCCAGTATCTGGAAAATCAAATGTACCACCCACAGTTGCCGTTGCATCTAACAATACTATATGGACAGAAGTAAAAGTTCTACCAATCATTTCTTATTCTGTCTTCCAGACTACTGATAACTAAAAGCCCTGTCCAGAGACATGGAATAGACTTACACACAGAACCTACAACTGACACTCCAAGAAAGCTGAAAATGGATGACGTGGTGCTTTTCTGTTCTAATTATCTAAAATTATAGGGGGGTCCTGTGCAGCTTGCCAGTCCAACGGTGACTCAAACTCACTGTTAAAAACAACCAAATCCCACTCTCAAGCGTACATTGTGAAATTCTTCAAGTTGCAGAATGGAACAAATACGGATAATTACAAGAACCATGGTAAAATCTGTGTTAAGGACTTCATGTTTAGGGCCAGGGCATCCCCCAAGGTAAAAGTTTCGCTAAGTCAAAACATCACTGCAAGTAGTGGATTTGGGATAGACAAGAACCATATTGGAGAGCTGATAAGCAGTAAAAAATATTTTTATTTGAACAAGAAATCCATTATGAAGATCTTTTGTTCTACCTTAAATATCTAAATATCCTACTACATACCTAAATATCCTACTATCCTACCCAATACCTTACTGTCCATACAATAAAAATGCATTTCTCTCTCCCCCTTTAACTCTGAAGATTGGGAATCCTATTTAGAACTAATAGCAGACTACTAATCTGGCCTCAAGACCTCCATTTAACATCTGCATACAGGAGATGTTAAATTCATGGGAAATCCCAAGTATTCAAGATCTCAAAATGGGAAGAGCTAGTACCACAAAGCAGTGGGTAGAACATCCCAGAATGATGGAATGGAGCCCAAATTCCAAACCTGACATTTGGGTTTACCTGAAGTTGAATAGAGCACCGTAGCCAGTAGGTACTGCTCCAGCAGGTAACCTGTGGCAGGCAGGGAAGCGGCAGAATTCCCTGGGCCCAAGCAGCTCATTCACAACTGGAAACCAAGGCCATGACTCTACAAATCTCTACATCATCATAGGCATAGGTTCCAATGAACCGATGGAGAATATGTCTGCAATCCACGGTAACACCATAAAGGAGAAGGATCTCTTCAGGATATTCATCATCATCGGAACCCTATCAGTTATTGACCGTCATTTCATCACTGGAATGTTTTTATTAAAATTAACCATAAGCCGTATTGGTAAAAATATATATCTGATGGCCCTATCAGAACAACGCCATACCTCCTCCTTCATATTTCAAGAGAGATTTTCAAAACAGGCTTTGTCAGCTGAGTTGATATCCTGTATAAATACACTCAACATTTGCCAAAATAAACATATGCAATATTATTAGCCACAGAGTTTGAGTCACCATTGCTCTCTAATATTGACGAGTATTTTTAATGCTTTAAAAAAAATTTAAAATGCTAAATGGATCCATACATAGATTCTGTGGACCACAGAATTTAGCTTGACTATACCATGTATTCATAATACACCTACCACATGCATCTTTACTTATTTCACCGCCATTTGTTAAAAGAAGTAAAAGGATCAGGGTAGTAGAAGCACTGGCCTCACACATCCCTAAGCAATAGTTTGAAGACTCAGACTACAGCCCAACTGGGTTGACCCAGAATTAGTAGAGCGTTTTAAAATTTCATGCATAGAATTAATACATGTATTAAAACCTTTTCTATTTCTTTACTACACAATAATCTAACTGAATAATGTATTTCTATTCCTTCGTTCAGACTAAATAAATATAGCATGTGATTCAAACAAGCGTGTCAGTTGTACTGGTTGCACAACGTAATACTGCAGACTTCCCAGTGCTGTTGTCTCCAATTCCAAAAGGGGATTATGGGAATTTTTTTCTTAAGCAATTATTCATTATTTATTATATATTACTATTATTTATTATATATTACTTAAGCTGTTTTCCTAGTGGTCCTCAATGTTCTTCTGTAAAGCACGATTGTCTGTGCTCAGAACCAACGCAAATGCTAAAAAATACATTGGGAAATGAGCAATGGGTACAATGGGAAAATCTGTGGCTGTGCAGCAACACACTGCAGCAAGGCTGGAATATTCCAGAGTGCAGCGAGGCAGTAAACTGCTACCAGCAGAGCAAGCTTTCTGTCATCAGAATTCTCCCTGCTTATTGCTCGAATGGCCTGTAAACAAGCAGGAATCAATACAGTACAGGTGCATGCATGCAGGTCATGAGATCTAAACAGTGTGCGCACAAGGTTTCCCAGCTGATTGGAATCACCTCACTAAGCCTGGTCCTCCAGGGATTTCCATTGTTCACATAATGAGGAGGTCATTGCCAGCTAAAACAGAAACTAAATATAATTGGTGAAAGATGTTTCTTCTTTAATGATAGTAGTCTTTCTAATCCCAGTAATAAGGAGGACAATTACGTAGTAATGTTAGAAAATGAAAGAAATCCATTTCTGATAAAAGAAAATTTCAGCCCAGTTTAACACAGTTTCTATTCTGACTATTCAGATGAAAAGTGTATTTACTCTTCTTCATATTGCACGTATACATTACATTCCCTATTTCATCTGCCTCATTTTCCTAATTAAATTTCCTTCAAGCTGTGTTCCTGCAGTTGTAGGTGGGAATATAGTATTAAAGGCTAACACAGCAAGTAGACTAATTTTACAGCCACAACAGATCTCAAATCTGCATAATCCGTATTAGGAAAAAAAACATAAAATAAAGCTACACTGGTATTCTACATTAAACCCTGAAAAATACGAGTGCTAAAATTAAGAAAAATGTTGAGATACACTGAAATATTTTAAAATATTATTACAGCTTGCTAAAATTTCAAGAATGGGCACATTGCATTTCCCCAGCGTATATAAATACTACTCATATGTTTAATGCATTTTTGAGAGGAAATCCAAACACAGGTGTCTGTTCTTCAAGCTTACTTGGTTTGAGGTGCTAGGGGGGTTGTTTTGTGTTTCATTTTTTAAATAGCAGAAGCTGTAGAATCACTGGTGTCAAATACACAGGGAGAACTCTGAGCAGAAGATAAGGTTCACCTAAAGACGTATCCCTTGGACATCAAGATAGGTGTCTACTTGTTAGATGTCATCTCTAGAGACAGAGACCAATAGCCTGGAATACCGTTGGAAATTACTGTCTCTGTACTGCCTATAAGCAGTGATGGCACCAGTCCTTTAAGGCTGCCTTACTGCCTCCACAGACCTCCCCACTGGATGCTTAATCAAGGTTGTGCTGGTACTCCAAAATGCCCCTTTATTTTATCACATGATTACTTGCTCTTAATGACAAGGTGTTGAGATCACCACCCGCTGGGAACCAAGCTCACGGCTTTGGCTGAGCAATCACATGAGCACTGTTCTAGGAAAGCCACGAATCTGATTCTAAGAGAGAACAAAAGACAGTACAAAAGGGGCCGCTACCTTAAAAGGTGTACCTTAAAGAAAACCAATTACAATACAATTATCTCTTTGTGCTAATACAAATGAATATTTTGGAAACAATACAAGGAGTATTCTTAGGATGTAAAGTTTGTCATTTTACCATAAGTATATCACCCTGTTCACTAATTTTGACACTTCTGTTTCTGCTATTCGATTTCACCATAAAACCACTGTAAATTTATATGGCAAAATGAAAACAACTTAGTTGATTGTTCTTTTGTTTTTTTAAATCTTACAAAAAATCATATTTTTTTTAATTCAACAAGATAAGACAACTTGTGTCACACACTGTAGTTAAGGGAACAAAGTAACTCTCCATCAAATGATGCTTATGGGTAACTTCAGATTTTTCCATCTCATTTTTTAAGCTGCCCTTTATCCTAAAAAACTGTATCTTTAAATGCATATTTGGCATTTTTCCCTCCAAAAGGTTTGATTATGTGGAAAGTGATATTCCTACTTAGACATCTGAATCCTGCAACATGTTCATGAAATGATGTGCAATGAAGAACTGCCCTGCATGCTATCTCCCCTCTCTTCATGCTTTATTATTTTTTACTCATTCCCTCCCCTCACTGCCACTTTGTGAGGATGAAATCCACACAATTCAGTATATTACTTACTTAACCCAAGCACATAGCAATGACTGCCCTTGTTCCTAGCAGCCAGGATTTGCCATTTTGATAAAAGAATACTTAAAAACACTAATGAAAAAAATTCCATTCTAAAATCACTCAGTTTTTCTACTAGTCCTTTGTCCTTAGAACAGCTTTATCTCTCAGCATTCTCCTTTTCCACCCTTGTACAAGATTTAACCACATATTTTGAGTTCTTCAAGTTTCAGAAAAGGACATCTAATAAAAAAAAAAAAACCCACAACCAAAACCAAACAACAAAAAGAAACTCTGTCTCTCTCAGTGAGCCAAAATAAAGCATGCTACTTCTACTTCTGTTCTGAAAAAGCCAAGAAGAATTACAAAACTAGAAAAAGTGCTCAAGTATCTCTGACAGCCAGAGCCTAGGTTCTCTCCATGCGGATGGTATTTAATGCTTTACATGGGGTTGAAGGGAAAAGCTTCTGTGGATTATTTTCCGTTTTCACCACCCACAGAAGCTACTGAACAGAAAGCCCATTAAATGTGATGCATGCAAACAATCCTGCCGGTGTTGACAAGGACCGATTTCTCACGTCATACGCAGATTATGATGAACTTGAATCCATTACACGTGGCTTCCCCTGCTTAATCTAGCAGTGAAGAAAACATAAAAATTATTACTGTTTAAATATATTGCCCTTCTTTTAGCATGGCCAATCAAGCTAAATTATCTACACTTAAAATTAAAATAGACTGTGGTATGGTGCATAGTACCTAAGCACCTTAATGTGTATGATGCTAAGGGCCATCCGTGTGCAATCCCACAGCCTGCCTTCCTCTTGCAGCTCTGCTCCCTTTCGCCTAAGCTGCAGCAGCATTTCCCAGCCCCAGAAGATGCACAAAATTCAAACAAAACACTGTTAGTCTATTTAAAAGCTATAGGTCAAATGCAACACTAGCATACGCTAGTTGTATTGGGATCTGAAATTACAGCCCCCAGAACAAAGCAAAACTTGGATCCATTCTAAATGCCAGTATAGACAAGTTAAATTTTAATAGGAGCCTTACATGCTACTAAAACACCTTCCTGCTGCCTCCTTTAGATCTTCATCTGTTTTGGTTCTTTCTCCCTTGTATTTATTTATTTTTGAAGTAAACTTTATACATTTTTTCAAAATTGTTCCTCTTCAGGCATTACACAGCTCATCTACTGCACCTGATAAACTAACGTCTGGGTACGCACAGGCACACGCATGTAAGCCTGTCCTCAGTTTCCTCTCTCCTGGTTGTCTGGTCCATCATTGCCATGACTTTTACAGGCTTCATTTAAAAAATGAAACAAAGCCCCAAAAAACAAACAAACAAAACAGCAGGGGGAAAAAAGCCCAACAACAAAAACCCAAGCCTGACCCCTGAAAAAAAAACCCAAACCACCCCACAACCCCCAAAAAACAATTCAAACCTCCAGACACTCAAGTCTTTGTTGACCAAAAAGAATACAGACACCTAAAAGTGAACAGCTCTGTAGCAGCACTGTAAAGCAGTCACAACATTGACAAGTTAATCAACAAATGCAGAATCAAGCTAGATAGCAAAAGCAATATACCACCCATAATAAAAGTAGAGGGCATAAATATTTTTAAATGATGTAGAAGTAGTTGTCAAATTCATTTCTATAGCAAACATTTTGGAATACAAATTAGGCCAACTTGTTTGTTTCTTATAATTTGGGTAAAGAGTGCAAAGTTACACACATTAAATGAAAAGGTTTGTAGTGGGAAAAGAACTGTAAAACGCATTAAACAAAGAAAAATGAAGGCTTAGAAGAGTCATGAAAGCGCTAAATGCGAACTACATCCTTCAACTGCCCATATGTATACCGTGTTCACTAGAAGATGACTCATACAACATTTAACCATACTGAGAAAATAATTCTGGCAGCGGCAGCTTATTGTTTGCTTCTGTGCCCAGGTAACAGCTGAACTTTTCCATATATTAGGATTTGTTTCTAAATATCACATTAACTTTTTTTTTTCTATTTTGGCACCCTAGCTATACTTGCGACCTTACTTTTTCAAAAAACTTTTATGATGTCTAAACATGAAAAAAAATTCCTGTCTTGCATTATACTGAGTTGGTTTATGTCCATTTCATGCCAGAATACATAGGCATGAACTTAACACACGGCAATATTGCAGAAGATATCTTTCGCACAGAATCCCAATTCCAAGACTTGATCTAGAGCTTCACAGTCTTCTCTGCTAGACATCTGTGCCCACTTTTCCTCATGCTAGCACAGATGATCCAAGATTATGATTCTCCCTTCCATTGTCATCCAAGAAGATGACATGAATCTAAAGAAAAGTCTGATAACTAAGAACTTTTCAAAATTCATGTACTAAACCAGTGATTTTAAGGGATACAATCAACAGGTTCTCCTCCTCATTGACTTCTATTGAAAGAGAAAAATATGCACGAGCAAACATATGCAGTAAAATAAATTATGTTCACAAATGTCTCCTCAGTGTTCATCTCCTAGAAAATAAAATTAAAAAAAAAAACCAACCAAACAATCAACACCCAAACACACATTAGATTTTAAGCATTGTTTAATAACTTACATCCACCATAGCTATTATCCTGATGCATGGAGAAATCAGGGTCTGGGTTTTGCCTGCGAAGTCATTCTGATGAACGAGACCTTTAGCGTTGCAATAACTATTGTGAGTAATGGAACAACCAATGGCTTTTATTAAGAAGAAACACTGAATAATGTATTACCAATGCTAAGATCAAGGAAAAATACATTTTTATAAGGGAAAAAATATTAATATCAGCATGCCATTTTTTAAAGCAGAAAGGTGAAAGGCAGAAAAGGAAAAATTTAAGAAAATGCTCCACAGTATGCAGTAAATGGCAGAAATTATACTGTGAAAATCCTTTTTTCTAGGGTGGCTACCTAGGGCTACATTACATGCTAGAGGAACAATAAAAGATTTTGACATTTCTTGAGATATATAAGTGTAAGTAAAACTCTACCCTGGTGAAGTTAGAGATGGGGGAGGAAGGTCGCTATAGAGACTAGCACACCACACACTGAAACACTTGAGTTTAAGCTCATTTCTTTTGAGGCTATGAACTAAGAGCTGACATGATGGAACAAGTAGGAATGTTCTTTTGCTATACCTTTCAGTGGAAAAAGGAGACTCTTAAAATGCAGCGAAAAGAAAAAACTGTCATGTTTTAACATTCCTGTTTATTAGTTATACAGCACTACATAAAGTCATCTTATAGGCTTTAGAAATACACACCGAGACTCAGCCTTCCCCTGAAGTAGCGTACTATTTCCTTTGAGTGAATACAGTTTGGACATCTGTAGTATTGGACAGAAGAGATGGGGCAAATGGAGTTGCAAAAGAAAAGCTGCAGGGATCTAAGTGAAAAGATTCAAGGCGTAAAAGTCCACGAGAAGAAGAGAGAAATGGCTCTTCCCAAAACTCTACGATGGTATAAACCAAAGCACAATCAGAAAGACGGGGAACACAGGGTGTGCTATGGCAAAAGGATGGTCCACACAACTCAGGGCCAGCACAGGATCATAAAAGTCCAGACAAAAATAAATGTGTGATGAGCAAGAGATGTTGTATCGTGAATTTCCAGACGAAGTCCAGAATGTTTAAAAACTGAGAAACCAGTTACGCCACTTCAAAACACCCTATTGATTCAGTATAAGCTTTAAAGATTTTCTGTATTTTGTTCTTTTGTCCTTTAAATTTTTGATACTTAGCCTTCTTCAGGTGAAACTACTTTAGTTAAAGGACTGCAGAGTTAAAATAAATATACCCCTACTAAAAAGAAAATTATCAACAGAAAGATTAAGGCAGTTGAGACTTCTGAAAACTCACAAAGAAAAGAAAAAAGCTACACATATACAGTGACTCCTGACCATACTTTTTGGCCATGTAGAGAAAAATAAGTCACAAACAGTAAGAACAAGTCTGGGATTAGTGTTATCATACTTCATTCTGAAAGCAATGTATTAATATTAGACCATGGTTTAGCGTCGGTAATACTACAAATTTGTTATATTTGGAGCAGTTCCTGCAATACTCAAGTGTCTCCACAAGCGTTTTATCTTGCTGAATTAATAAATGTAACACAAACATTTAGAGGAAAATGCAGACACTGTACTTTACCTAACAATTCCTCAGGCATATAGATTAAAAGAGTCATCTAATGAAAATATATTGTCAGATTTACATTTATATATACCTAATAATACTACATAGTAGGTTCTTTACATATATGTACAATGCATTTATTTCTAATGCTAGATGCTGGAATCTAACATCCCATTAGCTTTCATTTTCCCACCTTCTATATGTACATGCTCTCCAAATAAAGCCATTTAAACCATGTTCCACATCTGTAACCATTGGGGAGGAAAAGGCTCTCCCATCACAATAAGCACGTCGAGGCCACTGCCCCAAAACGGACTGTTATAACTGTACAGTCTAATTATATAACCGCCACGGTACATGTGCATATCTAATTATATACTACATAATTAAAAGATGAATTAAAATGCTGATTTTTTGATTTTTAAATATGTTGGTACAATAGTCACTGGCAAAATACAATTGTGCATGACTTTTTCTTACTATTTCTGGTTCATTTAAACCAGTAGGACTGCAAACTGCATGCAAACAATGCTGCAAAGAAAATTGAGAATATAGCTGTAAATGCACAAAATGGTTTGCCAGTCTTTCAAAAAATACAGACTTACTGAACTCTTTGAAGAAAGATGGTCATGAGTAAAGGAATCTGAGAAAAAGAAGTTGTACATTTTTCTAGGTTTAACCTTCCCCTTCTGCACATACTTTCTCTCTTATTTTCCACAAGTGCTCTCTGTATACTTGACCATACGTTCAAAAAATGGCAAATAACATTCCCGCTTTCTGGCCAGTTCCCTGTTTTTGTCAAAGATGTGTCCCGTCCTGTGGCAGGGATCATAACTTTCTGTATTTTTGAACAGTGCACTATGAGGTACTCAGTCAACTAGGTAATGTCGAATGATAACTGGGTTGCCAGTCAACTGAAAGAATAAGCACATTTTGGAAAGGGAAACAAGCTCATTCTCACTGTCAAACCAGCATTAAAGCATGATGGGAACCTAGTTAGAGTTTACTGTGGTTGCTTAGATGATTCTGAACACGATGACATAACTAAATTTAGGCAAAAATAGGCCAGTCTTATGTGATTATATTTCAGGAGATCTTGCGTATCTGGTAGCAGAAAATTGACCCTAGTAGGGTTATATCAAAATACATCTATTTACTGTGTATGACCCCTTTTCATAAGATATTTTCTGCAGAGAAAAAGTGGCTTGCAGTTCCTGTTATCTAATACACACATGCATTAGATTTAGTCCAGTAAGATACTAATCCTAGCAGTTTGGGTTTATATTTTAGCAATAAGATCTGACTATTTTCTCTCTTCTTCACCACCAAAACAGACACATTTTCTTTTCTAAAGCCAACGTGAGGTTTGTCAGAGCCTTTACTGGACACAGACCTCAAAAATAGGTGACAGATACTTATAAAAAAAGGGGGTCAATGAAGTGTTTGTTCATTTCAGCCTAAATTTTCTTTGGAACACGGCCACAGACACAATCACACTGGGGAGAATGTGTTTTTCATGTTTTCTAGAAAACAATGCTACAGCAAGAGATCCCTCTGAGTGAATCCGTCTCCCTGTATTCAACTGTCTGGACTTCGGAGAACAAGCTGTAGTGTGGTGTCCCAACATAACAGCAGTGAAACTTAGGCTCTCAAATTGGAGTAACAGAAGATAGTAATTTTTGTGCAATGTCTTAATGCTACAGTAAGCCTCATCTAGAGTAGGGCAATGAAGACTACGCTGCCTGCTGAAACAGCCATCAGTGTTGCATGCATCTCCCGAGCACATTTTATATTTGAAGTTGTTCACCCTAAACTGCTTTCTTTATGAGTCTTTTTATATTGTACACATGAGCTCTTAGCAAATTAACCACTAAAATGTATCACATCATTTTTTAGCTTCAGCAGAATACTTTCAGAATCAGGACTTAACACAACTCCAGCATTTTATCCTTTGATTAATTTACACAAGCACCGGAAGTCAAAGATAATCTTGCCGATATTCTTAAAGTCAAATTTCAAAAATATACACGTAATAAGGTATTTTCTCCACTGTAATATTTGCAGCAGAAATGCAGAGAAGTCAAAACCGGAGAGGGAGATATTGTGGTAAAGAGCCCAAACCTTCATTTTCAATATGCTGGCCTGCATCTTCTTTGGTAAAACATTAATGACTGCTTAAAATGTTTCTTAGAAACATAGAAAAATTTAAGTGCACATATTTTCTACAAGTGTATTATTTTAATGGTCCTATGTCATAAGTATATCATAGCATGTACTAATTATAACATTTAACTGTATATGCACACCACTCTGCAGCTTGCTTTTTACTTTATGGTTGCCAAATATCCTGAAAAATGTGCATTTTAATCCAACTGTAACTACCCTAAGATTCCTGGTTTTGTTTTGGTTTTTTTTTTTCCTTTTAGGCAATAGTCTATGTGATTATTTTTTTACCTAGTCCAGCCATATAGAATTAAATGAGTCACATAATCAAGCCATAAACCAAGCAAATAATTTTGTATGGTTTTGCTATATTTCTGGCTTCCTTTCCAACTTTGCATCACTTCAGGCATCAACAAAAAAAAAATGTTTTAGTGTTACTCCTTTTAACTTTTCAAGAAAAAAAACCCCACAAACATTTATGGTCACATGGTGAATTGGAATAACTGAGACAGTATTATGTTCTCATTTGTCAGTAAACCTGATAACATTTTAAACAAGAATTGGGTGCCAGATGACTGTTCTGCAACTAATTCTGGAACAAATTTCTGTATAATCTACTGAAAGTGCTTTGGAGTTCCTTGCCAGGAAGGCTTTCTATAAGATATTCATGAGTAATTAGAAATCTATAGACATGATTAAATCTTAATCTACAATCTGCAGGATGAATGTTTAGGGTGAAGCACAGCAAACTGGCAGACAACTCAACTAGAGATCCCTGTGTAGGTTCAAGAATTTGCCTGCCATTTGTCAAAGCTGAAGCTCCAATTTATTTGTGAATTCCTGACTGCGCTGGTTTCCAGTGGAGAGAGAACTCTTAAAACAGACTGCCAGCTCAGTTCCACTTATGGCGCTGACTGCTTGAGTACCAGTATCAGATATTTTACAGAAGATGGGCATAAATTTGTTATTTCTAATGAAAACTTTGGACTACCGTTGCACCTCTTAAATAATGGATGCCTTTTGCCTGGTCTTTATTATTTAAAAGGTCATTTACATGATACGTATGTACTACACAAGCTACCCAGTAGGTAATTATACTTAGTCAGGTAAAGTTCTCACTAACTTCCATTTTTTCCTCGACAGCAAGAAGTTGTGCTGTAAGTAATGTCACAGCAACACCGCAGAGCCCTGGGAATAGCTCGTTCTAAGTAGCCTGGAAACAGCTACAACTGTAAATAAGAGACCTTGACTGAAACTACTGAAAAAAATCATTTTCTCTTATTTTTGTAGAAGATTTATTAGCTTACAGAAGCACACTTCATAGTCAGGACAAAACCTCCCAACACAGAATAGCCTTCCAGTTCCATGCAAGCTATGCACTTGGCACAATATGAGGAACGTAGTCTAACAACAAGCTAAACGTAGGCTAACACTAAAAAGGTGTTTAAAGAAACTGCTTCTTCAACTAGCTAGGCAATTACAGCATACATAGCCACTGTTCTGATAGGCAGAGCCACGCTGAACACAAGAAACATTTAAATTGTCTAATCATTGTCAGCCAAAGATTTCAGAGCGCTTTGGGAAAAATATATAGAAATATCCATCTTAAGCATAAGTAAACAACGCACAGCTAGACTTAGGAAAGCACAAATTGCAAAAAAAAGGATACTATAAAATCTTGTTTCCTCAGTCAATCTAATAAAATTAAAATTCTCCAAAATTAACAGAAAGACTCAGATATTTAGCTTCGGTTCAAATCCCTACTGCTGGTTTTAAAGAACTAAGGTGTTATCTTGAATTATGTATGTTACTCTTAGCAGCCAACAAGCCTAAAAGAAGAATTGGCATAAACAGTCAATGGAGAAAACAGAAGTAAAATCAGGTACATGTAAACCTACTTGCTATACAAACATGGACATAACACAGACAAATCACCAATTAAAGTTATCCTAAACGGAGGAATAGTATTTTGCTATACTCACTCATGAATCTTCTGGTATTTAGAATGTCTTCATAGAAGAAAGAAATCTGAATTACTATGAAAATAAATGAAAGTACATTTGGAAAGATCCTCTTAAAATTTATAGTAGAAAAGATAGTACTACCTTTTAGGCAATATGGTTTCTCAATTACTATTCTTTCCCCAAATTAATTGGATCACGGATTTCAATATTCCCAATTAATCTTTCTCCACTGCAAAAATCAAACAATCAAATTGACAAGGATGAGAATTCAGATGGCTTCTGTAAACCCAATTTATCTGCAAGCATTAAGAAACAGTCTTTAATAATAAAATCATGTATTAGAGTTTTCAACAGGACTCTCTCTGCAGGTGATTCACTGAAGTTTCACCTCTTTCAAAGAAAGCTCAGAGATCCTGTGTGATACTAGACAAGGTATCAAATACAAACTTTTCCTTAGCAATCAATAGCGCCATGCAAATGTTCAGTTTACACACTTCAGATGCTGGGGAAGATATTTAGATACAACAAAAATACATCAGAAGCTCAAGCAGCGAGTGCTGTTTTCTGAACACAGTACACACTATATGATCTGAAGGGCTCTAAAAATCCAATCTTATGTCTTAAAATGTGCATCCAAATTTAGTGAATTTTTCTGACCTTAATCTCTGTCAGTTCCCCATCTGTAAAATAGAGATAATACTGCATCCCTCACTGGGGTTTTGTGAAGATAAATTTAATTTAAAACCTGTGAAGCACTTGGATACTGTAGTGATGAGCAGCACAGAAAAGCCTATGAGGAAATTAATAATTCTGACTTCTGAGCAGCGTCTGAACGATGTGCTGTAAATAAGGCTTAGGGCTACATATCATACACTAAGGATAAAACAACATCTTGAATAGCTGCTCATTAATTGAGTACTGTCCATCTTGTGTACTAAGTCAGAAGTCTTCTGGAAAAGTATTATGTGTTCTTATTGTTAAAGACTTCATCATAATGCATACGCATAAGAAGCTGAATTTAGGTTGCAACGCCAGCCTTAATGTTAACACCCTCTTCTCTTGACTGCTTGCTTTTGCATTCTTAATAATGTTCTCTCCGTGCAGTTTCTACGTGTAATATTTATATACAAAGAATGAATTATGATCTCATTGTGAATCTCTGATTTCCATGCGCAAGTGGCAATGAACAAAGCTTAGTTGAAAACCATCCATTAGAAAAATAAAATACCAAGCTTGCCTAGGCTTGGTAAATTCAGCAGGGCTTCTACTGAATTTTCTCTTCAATTGCTTGAAATGGTCCGAGTGCTACTTCTGTTAACACATACTATGTATTACCATAAGAGACTTGGGAAGGAAAAAATATAACAGGGGACTGTCCTTTCAATTTTTATCAAAGGCATTCAATTTTAATTCTCAACAATAACAGCAGCTGACATGTTCCCTTTGCTAGTTCGTGTGAAAATACACCAGGCAGAAATAAAGCCAGAAGTGCACACGGGAATCAAGGAGTAATAGCATCTCCCCAACATGCTCCCCAGTGCCTTCCTCCTCTTCCAAAAAAAGACCCTCTGCACCATATTGCAGCAGGGTGACGGCTGATCTTGTGAGGGTTTATACGTAAGTCCTCTTCCGGTGTCGACCGATTCCTTCCCAAGACTTCATATACGTGCTCTCAAGGCAACGGATACCACTGCGACAGCCCTCTGACAGCACAGCTTTTACAGAAAGAGCCCTAAACAAACAGTCCTGCCATCTGACCCAAGACAGTAGAGTCCAGGAAGCGGGACAGTTTCCAGTCCTGATTTCATTTAGATGACACGTAAAGTGCTCATTAAAAGCAAAAAGAGTTACACCTAGCAGTAGAAGAACAGAACCATATCCTGCAAGTTTCAGCTCAAGCAGTTTCCTCGAACTCAAGTACTAAAATAACATAATGTATTCAAGTTAAAATGATATTTTTTAATATTAAATCATTTGAAAGGTAGCACATATTTACTGATCATTTGCAAAAATACAGTAGATTTCCCAGAGACTAATTGTACAAAACCTTAAGAGAATAATATTCTCTTTTAAGTAATTTTATTTGCATAAAATTAACAATGGTCTTTAAGCGAAATTTTCCAGCTAAACTATATGTCTTCAGAGAGTACTTAGAAGACATTCTTTGTTCAAATTGACAGTACTCACTACACCTTGTCAACAGATCTTACATATTTATAACAATTTTTATAGTAATATGAAGCCAGAAGATGTTCTACCTAGAATATTCCACCTTCTCAAAAGGGCAACGGAAAGCCAACATCTTTTAAATCTTTAATTAGGACTAAGATCAAATTTACATAGTGATATGCAACATTTTCAGCTAGTGATGAAGACAAACATCTCTGCATATTATCAGTACTTAAGAGGTAGTCATTTCTATTTCAGTTTGCTTACAGAACGTCTCCAGAGATTTTCACACTATTGTGCATCATTTCAGATGCTTCTTTTAGTTTTTTATTTAACTAGTTCATTGTTGATATAAGTTGGGACATTACATTTTCAACAGTAAAATATTTGGTACCTAATCAAAGTTTTGAGATATGCCCTAAAATAATTGTATTTGCCTTTAGCAAACATTTTATTTGAGTTTTGAACAAAACTGCTGATGGAAGCTGATGAAAATTACTCCAGCTTGAAATGCACTGACAGATGTGCTGTGTAGCAAGGGATTTCCCTGGAAATTTTCTAATTTTCTTTCACTAATTTAGAAAAGGTTTATTTAAAATCTGTTAGAATGTACTGAAGTCGGGGTCACATAACATCTGGTCATGTGAAGAAAGGGAAAGTGTAGATGAGAAACTTAAGCTCTCATCTTGAAATGGTAAAAATTTATTGAGAAACCAGAAGTCTTTTGAATTATCTACTATTTTCTACCACAAAAAAAAAAAAAAGAAACAAAAAAATGAAACCCTACAATTTAATCACCTTTAACCTATAATTAAATTAAGAATTGGTAAAATGGATGCGCATTTCTCATCTTATGAGCTTTTGGGAAAAAAGGCAAGGGAAAAAAATCCATGGAAAGCTTGCTCATTTTTCCTCTCTCTTGAAGAAGTACTTAATTTCCAAGAAAGCAAATTTCAGTAAACAGAAACAAATACACAAGTACACAAACACTGCATAAAAAAGTACTATGGAGATCTTAACGTATTCCAAGGCTATGACTTGTAAAATCTTCAAAATATCCCACACAGATGTTACCACCTGCCAGAAAAACTGCCTATTGCAAAGTCAAACTGGTGTGAAATCGAAGAATTTAATCATTAATCATAAAAACAAAAATGACAACATGGTCAAAACAAACAAACAATCACCCCCCACACCACCTTCAACTTTCAGTTATCTAATAATTTTATTTTTCCAACAGCAACACAACCAGATAAACTGGGCATTCCCCCCCCAGTATTAGAAGATCAGCAAGTCAAAGGTGCAGAGCAAAGTAGTAGCTATTTTTATTAGAACTCCTACGCACTCTAGAAATGTTGGCTGGAAGGGATCTCTGCAAGTCTCACCTTCAACCTTGGGGCAAAAGTATAACTATCACAAACACTAGATCATTTCAACCATCACTTTGGACAGCTGAATCTCCAAGGATGGACATTCCACAATGAATCCCAGAAACTTGTTCTTCAATATGGGAAAAAAGGTAGATTATGAATGAACACTGAAGTAAAAAAATCATTGGGTTTCCACCAAAAACATCACAAGCCTTATATAACATAAGAGCGTGCTGCCCCGTAAGTATTACTCCCTCAAATTGTTAGATGGCATCTTGCCACAGATTGACTTCCAAATAATCATTAGAAACGCAGAAGGCTGTTTTTCCCATCATCTTCCAATCTCCTTCCACTGCTTCTTTGCATGATTAGCACAAGCAAAATACCCACATCCCCTTCTCTAAAAGTTCTTACAAGTGCACTGAAGAAAGCTCCTTTCACGTTGTTGTAATCAAGTTCTCCAAACATGCCTCTTGCAATGACATTGGGAAAACCTTTCTCTGCAGTAGAAATAGGTAAACTAACTCATATTTTACTTTTTGATTAAACATGTTTGCACTCACGTATATGTATGAGTACATGTGAATTTCCAGACATATATCCTTCTGTCTTCTGTATCATTTAAATCTTCAAAAATTTAAAACTTCACAAATTAATGCAGTTTAATAGGTGATCACATCCAAGGGAAGATTTTCTTTGACAGTAAGATTTAACAACTAATTCTCATTCTCGTGCTCTCTGATGTAATTGCACTAACAATCTAACCTGAGTTAATACAGGTTATTTAGTATTAATCTCGATAATTAATTCTCATTTTAATATATGCTCATCTGCCCTGTAGCAATCCAACATGCTCTCTAAACCCTCCCCTTTGACCTGTTCAAGAGCCTTCATAGGAGTTCACTTTCCAGTATCGCACTGCCACAGTGTTAAAGCACTGAAACCCACAGCCACGAACCTGAACGTTTCCTGAATACAATGTCTCAAGTGATTAAAACACTTGGAGATTTTCTTTTGTTGTTTTGTTTGCATGTAACACACTCTTAATGCACTTCATGAAACTCAACTGCTCCATAGCAACATACCGTAAAGTATTCCAGTTCGGTATGCAGCACATATGTTCCGAGCTGTGACTGTGTTAACTTTAAAGAGTGGAATTTTGGGCCTTACTCTTTAAGATGTACTGATATTTAGTAATGCATTGTCTGAAATGAAGAATGTATACAGATTGCTATAGCACTAGCTAATCGGTATTCCTTCAGGTGAATACTTTACTCAAAATTATTACTTTTGCAAAGTATTTTTATATACATCTCTTCCGAATGTACAGCACAGGATACTGCATCTCTAAATCTGCGCAGACGCAGTGTCTCAGTTTGCACCTGTGCTCTGGGCATTTGCGCTGTTAAAGCGGGCAAGCAGGCTTTGGGGAATCTTTGCATTACTGATAATGAAGCTACTCTGCAGAATCAAAAACTTGGCATGAGTAATCTTGGATGAAAGAGTTGCACAATCCCACCAGTCGTCCCTGAGGCAATGGCATCTCTTGAAATACGATTTCAAACGCAAAAGCGGTGTGTGGAGCAGCCACGTCACACTTGTAGTTCTGTGCGTGGGGCAAACAGAGCACAATGATCCCATTTTGCAGGAGATTTACTTTCAGAAAAGCACAGTTGAGGGAACCATGCTTGTGCCTACCATACTCAGATGGATAGTGAGGTAAATTTTTTTCCTCCAATTTCTACATGTCCATAGAGAAAAACTGGTTAAATTTAGAAAACGGGTTTTTATTTAAAGAAGAAATGTGTATGATGAATTGTTTGGAGCATCGTACTTCACGGGAGAATTCTGAAAACATATCGGAGCATATTATTGGTATTTATTTCTCATTTATTTGACTAACATTTGGTGCACACATATATATGCCTATACCCATTGAACAATACGAGGGAAAAAAAAGCAGTTCTGTTGCACGCATTTTGTCATTATTTCTACGTTGGAGAAAAACCTCAGTAAAGCATGTTTCTCCAGCTAGTTACAATCCCCGTTCTCTTTCCCATACACTGGTATTCCCTATCCCTACTGAACACAAACATACACAGTCAAACATTTATTGGGTACACAGGAAACAAGCCAAGGCACCAGGAGCCAGAGCTGTTACTTTTCTCAAGTTCAGAATGTAGAATTTACCCACCCCGGTGCAGGGTGTTCAGGGAATAGACAGAGGAGAGCGGGATGATAGATGAATCTGGACTGAGCAATCCTTTATTCGGCAAATAGATCTTGCTAATACGGTACCATATGAATGATCAGCTCTTCCCCAGAGGCAACCCTGTCCCCCAACAAACGAAGGTACGGAATCTGACACGACAAATATTGATTTCCCCAGAGGTATTTGTTTTCCAAACACAAGTGAAGTATTATCTCAAATCAGCAATCAAACCTCAGCAGCAGTTTGCATTTAAAGGCATTTAAAACTATTATACTGTAGTGCATATAATATGTAAATAGCCAGGTAAGCCTAAGTGCAATATGTATTTACATACAATTCTTGAATGCATTAGATATGTGTTGCCATACTTAATTATTTCTGAATCAACACTGTTTTAAATTAATTTCTCATTTTATTTTGGTTTAATTTACTAAAGGCGCAATCCAAAGCCTTTTCACAGGAAGGAAGAATTCCTGTCACGCTAACTGAGAAGATACGTTCTCAGAAATCCCACTTACCACATCAATATTGTAGATCTAGTCTTCTCTGCTATCATTTAGTGCCACTTCACTTACATAAAGTTGGACGAGGTAAATTTTCCATTATTTATTTTACTCTTTGAAAGAATTTATAGCCTATTTGCCTATTTCATCAGTCAATGGCATGGATCTCCCAGAAGTCAGACTAGTATTCGATGCAGATTTAACCGATTTTAATAATGTGAAGTTCCCCAAACTTAAAGAGGAATAAGAAGTGGATGATAAATGGATATACCTGTTCTGTTCAACAACAAATACTCAAGATTCATCGTATCCCTTCAACATGGGGATATCAAAACGGTAATATGAAATAACATAGAAACTGGAAAATTTTCTTCTTAATTAATACAGCTCTCTGACATTCCTCTGATGAATAAAGGGCATCTACTACTAATCCCCTTCTAATTTACACCATTAACTCATTGTCTATTTGCACAATTTACTTGAACTGCCTACTCAGGGCAAAGACCTATTTCTGCAGTCAAAAGTAAGATGATACTAGTTAATTTTTTGTCATCTGTTTAACTTTCAGCAGTATGTATACCTGTTCACTGTTACATTAGCACATTTTATATCAGTTTTATAGTAGAAAAATGTTCATATACAAGAAGAGCAAGACCAAACCAAAGCAGAAATTTTGCATTCATGAGTATCAGTTAGAAAAAATAAAAATACTCCAAAACAAAAACTTATTATCCTCAAATGTCCTTTTGTACCCAGATGAACCAGGAACAGGTTTTTTTTCCAAGCAGTTATTCAAGGGAGGAAGAAGAATCATTCTGTGATTGTGCTTATCAGGCTTACACTCAAATTCACAAACTATGGATAGTATTGTTTCAGAACTCAATCTGTCTGTCAACTTCTACCTCAAAATCTCTATTCCAAATCAGAGCATTTGAATACTTTATTTAACAGATATGTCTTCTCACAAATTTTAAATAAATTTCTAGATTTATTTATAGCATCAGAAATACTTAGGACAAATAATTAATATTTTTTATTGACCTATACATCTCCAAACCAAACCCCATTCATCTATCAAAATCAAATGCATACTTTATAGCAGAAACAAGCTAGACTATACCAGACTAATTTCCTTGGTCTGCTTTTTTCAATGGAATATACTCAAATATTTTCTCTAAGCACCAGAAGGTCTGTTCAAAAGGACAAGCGTTATAGGAATTTTCTTATGATTGTTTCTAAACTATGAACAGGAAACCAAGCCCTTCAGCATCCACACCAGCTCTGCTGAACACATACTGTTTCCACTCTATGAGATGATCCATGAGGTTCTATGATTTTCTAGCACCTGGCAGTACCAACATCTCAGATGCAGACCAACTTTAAACAGTACTTTCCATTTGCATATATTTGCTCACATTTCTGCTCAAAAAGTTACTAAGAAATGGAAGCAAACATGACAAGCTATAGTCAAAGAAATAGACTGATCTACCAATCCTAGACTGAAAAAGAAAAACGAATATGATGGCACAGTTCTTGGAAGACCATTTTGAAAACATCCCCAATCTTGCCTTTGCTTACCGCTTCCCCAAAATTTTAAGTAAAGTTAAGATTCAGATGTACAAAACAAAACTACCCACAATGCAAGAGAACAAAATAAAGTGACAGTAAACTAAGTAAACGTTCAATAAACTAAACAGTTATGAAAACCCAGCTAATAAAACAGTGTGAATTGTTCATTATAAAATTCAGTTGAGAACAAGTGATTTGGTATATAAATTCAGGCACGGTTTAAGAGCATTGTTGCAAGCTCGCAGAAAGTCGTAACTCATACAGAAATTAGGTCAGATTGATTTTTAAAAAAATAAACTAACTTGGTTTAGATGAGTAGTGAAAGACACACAATGAATAGAAGAATGTAAAGCCATTCCCGGCAATACATGTGAGTCAGGAATAAGAAATTGCAGAATTGACCAGGGAAAAAGAAAAATGTAGAAAAATGAACAGCCAGCAGAGTTTAAGACACTAAGAAAGATTTCATTAAGAACACAGAATTTATAGGTGAGCTGTACACCTGCATGGTTTGTGACAGAAGTATTAATAGAAATAATAATACAGAAAAAAAAGTAAATATTCACTAAGTATTAGGTCTTCAGGAAAAAGCTAGGTGACGCAGTTGCAGGGTGAGGTGCTTTCTACAACAATAATTAGGGAGAGAAAATTAATCAACACTTGCTGAAATTAAATAGATCTGGGTAACGTGCATCCCAGAATTTTGAGACAGGTAGCCAAGCAACATCAAGAGCGTCAGAAAAAGATTACATTGCTAAGCTTTAAAAAACAAGCAAGCAAAACCAAAACCCACAAATTGGGCAAGTCAGGTAATTATATTCTTGTTAGCCTGAAATCAGCTAATGGCAAAATACTGGAGTGGTTGATATACAACTTTACTAATAAGCAATTAAAATAAAGTAAAACTAATGCCATTCAAGATGGATTTATGGGAAATAAAGTTAGCTATCTGGAAACTACCTGGTTTTTTTTTAATGCGTTTGAAAGCTTGACTGATAAAAAAGGCTGCATCTTCAAAATGACACACTTTTCACATAACAACTTAGCAGTTCACAACATTTTCATTAGAAAACTGGAAGTATGTAAAGTCTACATGAAATACACAAAACGTAAAAAAATCGTTACTGGACATCAATAAATAACTGTAAGTAAAAATCATCTGCTTTTAGCTGAACACTGCAGAATTTGTCATTTAACCCCACATTAACTTCTTTACTGGTATTTTAAAGGAAACAAATCATTACAGATAAAGCTTGTGCATAATAGACTGAAGAATGCTCTAAAATACACCAATGCTAAGCAAGAAGATGGGTTGACTGGGAAAACTGAGCAAAGAAGAGTAAAGGCTGCACTAAATGTCAAGTTTAATGAAAAGTATGTTGTCATATTTGCGTGTCAAGAAACTACACTGAGAATCAGCAGTTTGGAAAAGACCTACAGTCGTTGGAATTAATCTCACATACCTTGCAGCAAAGCTTGAGCATCATCACGGGACACGCACACAGGCAAATCTCCAAGCGCACAAACTGATGTTAAACTAATTTCTGTATTTGGCACCGGTACAGCCGCAGCTGGAAAAAGGGTTTCATTCAAGCATTTGTATTTTTTTTAATCAGGTGGATATATTGAAGAATATTTGAGCAAGACAAACACAACAAATCAGTTCAAAAACATACTTTGCAAAAGGGCACAGAACTCCATCTATCTCACTTATTGAAGGGAAGCTTGAGGAGCGTCTTGAGTGCAAAAGCAGCTACAAACCACACATCTTCACAATCTAAAAACACAATGGTATAAAAGCTTCTATTGACAGAAAATGGTAACTATTAAAAAAAGATCAGACCAGAAATTAAGTGCATGTTTTGTTCGGTGTATTTCTCTTAAGTATAATTTATTTTTTTAATAAATTACCAAGAGCAGTGATTTTCTATCAAGAGTAATTTTTAACAAATCAAGATACGGTTTATTTCTGAAAGATCTAATTCAACTATGAATTAATTTGAGGAAGTCGTATAGCTTTCTCCAGTGGCTGTGGAAGTCTGACTAAGGTGACGGCACTGGGGTTTGCCTCTCTAAAGTAGGAAATGGTTCCTTTAAGCAATCTTTCTGCTGTCCATGGCAGGTTCACCAATATTTTGGTATTTTTAGTGTCACAATAATGATCATTGAGCAGACAGGTGTGATAGGGGACTGAGTAAATGAGGTAATTTGTAATTAAAATTAAATGCAAGTTTAATTTCTGTTACACCTTTGATTCTGTTATGAATGCTACTCCAGTACCTACATAATAACCCACATTAATCAACATTATCTTTGCACCTTTTTAAAAACTTGGTATGCAGCCTCTCTTCTCAGTGCCAAAAAAAGTCTGCCAGCACAGGCAGAAAATCAGTGATTTATTTTTACTTTCAAAATATAACTTAAAGAGTTTCGGATGTCTGTTAGAAGGCTGGTTGTCACTAACTATACATATGTCCATTTCCAATCAGGTATAAAACTACATTTAAAAAGCTGATTACAGTGTAAACAATACTTGAAACTAAGTACACTATTTTGTTTTGCAAACAAGTAAACACATAGTTGGCTTTTTCTCTCTTAAGTCTCTTCCAAAATTATTTAGTTTGAACTGGGCAAAGCTTATTCAAGTGAAAACAAACAAGGCAGATGGTTAAACTTCTGTATTGTCTGGAATTCCATCAACTTACCAGCTACCAAACTACCACTAGGTACAATTGCTCATCACCAGTACCAGAAAAATTAATTAATCCTTAGAGACTTGTATAAACTGGCACATGGAGCAGTGGTCTTTCATCTCCCGTGTTTTTTTTTTTTCAAGATTAGATTCCTGACAAAATTCATACAACATAGTTCTAAGTTTTCAGAAGGATTCAGCTGCCACTGCCACCATCATATGTCACAGCGCCTCTCTAGGCAGAAGGAAGTGATGTTTCTGGAGTTCGGAGATTGATTCAGAAATGCACTTACGCACTTTTTCCTTTTTTTTTTTTTTTTTTTTTTTAAAAAAAAAAAAGGCCATTCCTATTCCAGGCAACACTCAAACATGTGTTGAAGCTTCTGATGAATTTCAATGCATCTAAAATATAAGCACTATTCTAAACAGAAAACATTTGCTAATTTTAAGGGAAGGACATGCCAACTCAGAACCAATAGAAAAGTGCAGCATTTTTTGGATCTTTAATGTAGATCAAAGCATGCTCACTTATATTCCAGTACAGCAATGTCTGTATGATTCCGGGGAATAAAGAAAAACAGTAAAAGTGTGTTTCTGCCAGCTTCTGAAATGCACATCCACATCCTACAGGGCTGGTGCAAGGCCTATCAAAAGTCTAATACAGATCTCCAGGAATCTCCAGAGAAAATTACTCCAGAAAAAGCCTTCCTACAAGGGTATGCTAGCACATCCTAATGTTTGGTTAGCATGAAAGCTGGATGCAACTCTTACAGACCTGCATAACCCAATGCATTCCAAGATAAGTCTAAAAAGTATTAAAAAAAAAAAATAATCAAGTTTCATATAAGAAAGCTAGCCAACATACAGATCCCAGTTATGTTTCACCTGATAGGAACTCTTGCAACAAGAAAGGCATATTTAAACAGAGACTATTACCTCCAAACAACCCAACTTTCTTGGCAAACTATAAACCCAATTTACAGATTATTTACATGGGAACAATTTCTTTCATTCTGGAAATGTAGCCATCTTTGGGATAACACACAGCAGTTATACCACCAATCCAGGAAACTGTCCGTGTCTTCAGCTAGCAGTGATTAGCAACCACATATAAGCTTCTGGGCTCCAAACCCCTTAAAGGGGAACCACAAGTACCATTACTAAAGCTCTTGCAAGAAAGCAGCACTCAGCAGGCTACAATTTTTCCTACTGTCTACACGTCTTTATTGTCACCTACCCACTCTTAAGGCATCTAGCCTTAAGTTTTTGAGGGAAAATTAAACATTCTTCTGGTCCAGAGAGCCATTTCCAGCAGAACACTATGTGGATCCTGCTTTTTAGGATGCAGAGACAAAAAAAAAAAAAAAGCCATTTCTCAGTGTTACAGCAAAACTAAGACCCTATCGGGGTCTTGAATCAGGAATGCTAGGCAGCAGCTTCAGCATAAACACTGCAAAGAAAAAGAATTTTCCATCTCATTCAACAAGCTGTAGAGATGGATTCATAAACAGAGGCCCAAGAGTAAGAGATGATTTCGCCAATGCCAAATACCACTTGAGTGAAAACTAAGAGTGAGGCAGGTCTCCTGAGAGCCAGAGAAATGGATTGCCCTCATTTAGCAGGCGAAATAGCAAAGACTGGTGACTCCTAACACACACACACAAACCCCACACTCCTTTAGAATTTAAAATTGAACTTTATTAGCTTCCCACTCTAATGATTCCAGAGTTTTGAATAGGAAAGGAGCATATTTAAAATGTCTTGCTTTGCCTGAAGAGAACCATAATAATGATTACACTGTTGTATGAATACCTCTGCTCAGGGCACGACTTCATTTGTTTAAAAACGTAAGTCCTGCTAAAATGCAGCTTACTTTTTACTACAGGATAGAGTATAAAAAGAACTGTCTTAGCAGGAGGCCCTGTACTCTTTAGGGACTGAAAAGCAAAGAAAAGAGCCCAGAAACCCATCAACCTTGCAGTCAGTATTCTGGCCTCTGGGAAGGAGGTATAGCAATCAAGAGCAAACAGATTAGCAGCCCTTTAGGCAAGGCTTAACTCTTGATCTTATCTATCACAAAGCAAGAACAAAAAAAAAAACAGTAGGAAAAGCTAAAGAGTGAGCTTTGTTTAATTTATATTTCCACATTTCTAAATATTAGAAAGGTACAGCATTCCCTATGGAAGAGGATAAATTTCTAATTATTCAAATTTTTAAATTTAAGCATATCAGATCTGAGCTCTGGATTCAGAACTGCATTTGAGGCTGATCTTCACATGGATCCATTCCCTTTTCATTATATCATTTATGCAGATATTTATCTTTCAGTCCATGCTTATATGTTCTAAATCATGTGTGAATTAATTTTCTATAATAAAAGAAATAGTTACAAAAATATACATAATTCATATTGATTTTTCCGTATGTCGAGATTTTTTTGAGAAATATCAGGGAAATTATTGTTCTGTATATTCATCCCAATAAGCAGGGAGCACAGACCAACTACTGCAGCACTCAAAATACATGACTTCTTTAAATTTTTAATTTTTAATATAATTCTGTGGGTAGGCGAATGGTGTGCACTAACCTCAAGTCATAACAAATACTCTCTGGGGACTGGCAACAGCTGATACCTAACGATTTAGACCTAGTGGTTTTCACATGATTACCAGTTCAGTGACACTCAAACTCAACCTCCATGCAAACCATCCCTTCGCATCTAAAGGACTGAGAAGGTTCATTCCCACTGTATGGAGGAGTGGGACACAAGATATTTTACTTCTTTCCCTTAAATTATGAATAATGACAATGAATGCAGAACAAGAAGTCACCAACATACATGAGATTAACATATGAAACTAAAAAACAAAACAAACACACAAACAGAAAAACTTAGTGAAACTCAATAAGCCCAGTGAAGGAGTGAATTCATCCTGACTCAAACTGGTTAAGGGCAAAGAGACAAACTGCGCTGGTGGGGCTACTCAGTTCCCACAATTTATTCTTTAATACCTTCGACTGTAATATTTTGGGGGCACATCAAAGAACAATACAGGCTGATGTTAGTAATCCCTCTCACATATAAAAACTTTCATTACAGAACGTTAAAGGCATCATTCTGTCTGAGAAATGGGAATTGATAGGGGTTGGCTTTTTTCTATCCTGGGGAAATATCTAAGGCTCTTTCTCATGGTGACGCTGAGTACTCTTGCCAGAATTTGTTCTGAAGGCTGCAGATGTGCAATATGATGAAAAATCCCTTTGATAAATGGGAAAAGGAGAAAAAAAAAAAAAAGGAAAAAAAAAAAAAGAGTTCAGCCGACCACTTTTCTGTGTCAGACCCAGAAACTGCTTTCCATTCTAATTAGTTTTAAAATGTTTCTTGTAAACACTTTTCTATTTCTTCCTGCAAAGTTGTCAGCACTAATTTTTACAGAGACATCTGTACTCAACATCTTCTCTTATAGAAGCACAGTGAAACAAGTTTTATTTTTCATCCATGAGAACTGCAGAGTTCCTTTTCCTATTGTAGTTGCAGTAGTCAGATAGCCTGAGCTGGCTAAGGTGCACCCTCACAATTTCCATTTCAATTCAGTGTGAACTTCTTGCTTGTTTCCCAAGCTAAACTGCTGCCCTCTGTGGCTGTCTTAATTATACAGTTGCCAAAGTCTACATCAGGTAGGATCGCATCTTGGAAATGCAGCAGAACTACTTATGCATTTAGTACACAACATAAACTTCAGAGGTTTGAAAGGATGGCACTGCATTTCCTAGCCTCATGCAAAATCAAGCAATCTCGCTTATTTTTAATACACTTGTACAGAATTGCAAAATGAGAATATGTAGTAAAACCAAGAGACTAAATTATCCCCTCACTCCTTAAACAAGCAAATCAAATTACAGCCTTATCTGATTTACAGAAATAAATTTACATAGAATTTGACCCCAAATTCATATCCAAGATAACCAGTGCCCCTGAGCTAACCAGGAAAAGCTGTCAACTGTGCATCAAGAGTTTTAAACAGAGGTCATTACCTACTGCCAATTTCTTTTCCAACCCAGGAAAAGAAACTGCTTACCAGATGCTGAAACCTTCAGCAGAAGAGAATCTATCGTTTTCATTACTGTGGTGTACATGAAAAGTACCTCCCTTGACTTCAGTGCGGTTAGATGACTACAGACTAGAAAGAGGAGAAACAGTCCCTATGTTTTATTAAACACTTTAAAAATTAATACAAAGAGTGCTCCAGTAACAAGAGCTGACAACTTTGATTAACGTAGCCACATTTCCTTCCTATCCTTACATCATATCCTTTGTAACTTAAAATAAAAAATAAAAAATAAAACCTCATTCTGCTTCATAACTTTCATGAAAATTTAAAAAAAAACCCACCTATTTGTAAATTCAAAGCAAACAGAAAATAAACCTAAACCTTTACTCTCCGCAAGTCACACTACATAAAATGGAAGGGTCTATACCTAGGAAGAAGCCCCTGCCTGTATTGTGTGATTACACATTATTACATTATGTACTCAAACAGGTTCCTAGAGTCACTACGTTACATCCAGACAGAAAAAGCAGCGTGATCTCTGCCCCAGACCTCCAATCTGAACAGACAGACAAGGGGAACACACACAGACAAGTAGAAGGAAACACAAAACATTAGTCAATGTGACTGTTTATTTTCCTTAAAAGGCTACAGACAGAAAGAGCATTCCCAATAGTCCCATGTGACATGAAACAAGGTTTCTCATGTGGTAACAGTATCATCTTGCCTTAAGATCATTCAGACCTATTTTAGTCATATCTTCTGTTGCTATTTTTCTTTTTTTATTAAAGTAGGCAAAAGCAAACAGCTTTAAAATCATATTACATTGTCTCAGCCAATTGTTTGCCAATGTAACAATATAGTATTGTAGTGTATATTGAAGTTCAAAAGTTAGACTTCAAAGCAAAACCTATTGAGAAGAATTATTTATAACCTATAAATTAAACTGCAAGAAAAGCAGTGGGAAGGGTTTCTGGTTGACTGTTGGGGCAGTGGGGCACAAAAGGAGAAGGGATCATTTAAATCCTTTAAGTCTATATTTTAACTTTTAAAATGCTTAAGACACAAACAAAATTACTACTTTCATGTATGTATAAATACTGGCTGTGACAGGACTAGTTGTTGAGTCCAACTGCCAGAGCATGTGCATGTGTACATGCTTCCAGCACTGGACATGTTCTGCTTTTATGGACAGATATTTCCTCTGTCACTTAGTGACAACTATTAGTACTCAAATTCATTTCAGTAGAATTACTTCCAGGCTTACCAACATACCACTGTGTGCACAAAATCAGAGCTCTGTCTACTGGCTATAGCATCTTGGCATTACCAGAACATAACCAAGATTTGATTTTCCCGGGCTATTTGGGTTGCAGTTTGGGAGAGAACTATTAACAATGAAAACTACCAGAGAAAAGACCACAAAACTGTATGCAAAACCTGAAACGGCTAAGGGAGACCCTACAAACTGCATTCTTTTCATTTTCTGCCCAAACTGAATTGGAGTTATAGTATTCTTTTAATTTATGCTTCTGTCTTTGATGTAGCTATCAACTGACTGTGCCACTGACCTTGGCTGGATGACAGAGGTAATCGTTTCCCAAGGATGAATTCCTCTTCAACAGTTATTTATTATCAGAAAGACCTGTGATTTCTTTTATACACTAGCCATGCCTCCATCTATTCTTCTGTTTTGTTTATTTGGATAGGCAAGCGTATCTCACGACTAAAGAACATGCTAAAACTATTTTATTTCCAGCTTGCTGTATTCCAGAGTACAGGTCATCTTCCACATTTTCTTGAGTGAGACCTGTATGAACATTAATGAGAACGACTGGATACTGAACACTTCTGAAAATTACATTTGGTTCACAGGAGCATATAGGGGGTTTAATATTTAATCTTTTTTTTTTTTTTTTTCCAAATCTGGCACAAAATATCGAAGTGTTAAGCAATCAAAACCAGCTTGTTCCAGTGCCTAGAAAACTGATGCAGTCGACCTTGTCAACCCTGCAACCTTTTATAATCGGGCAAAACTTATTTTAGTGCCAATTAGCCCTCTGGATACCTCAAAATGGAAAATACTGCCATGTTGCTTGATGTATTCTGCATTTTACAAATCTACGTATCTGCAATGTAGAAAACTCCTTTCTTGTATACTAGCACAAATGAATTTTGCTACCCTATGCAGTGTGACCTCACATATGTCAAATATCCTTTCCAGCAAGGGACAGAATGACACTAGTTCATTTGTGCACCTGAGGTTAAAAACATCAGCCAAAATTTAGAAAAAACATATATTTAACTATTATTTCTGAGATGCCATCCACCAGGCCTCTGAGAAGAATCTTAGTCTTACAGAACAGCTTTCTGATGTGGGCAAAGCACACCTCATGTATAAGCCCCCAGTACCTCTCCTCTCAAGTCAAGATAACAGGACTCCAAAAGGGAATCTGGATTTCTATGAAGTTATTTATTCATTCACTTCTCAGATTTTCACTCCACAGCCTTACTTGCCTCCTTTAACATACACTGAAAAATAGTTTTAAGGAGCACAATTGTTCTAATTTATCTATTGCCACCTTTCCTTCTTATAAGTGAATCTGCTTTTTCCCATCTCTATGATTTTACTCTTTTTTTTTTTTTTTTTTGCCCTGTTATTCAATAATATCAAGGCAGGGGAAGGAATACCTTACATTAGTCTTCTAAATTCCAATGGGCAGGTTGCTCAATATTATATGCAAATACTTCATAATATATTGATATAGTCCCTTTAAAGCTCCCTAGTCTCAAAGGGGCTGAGACAAAAGGTTCTTTAAAAGCAATTACTGATGCCAAGTGTTTTAATCTCTTAGTGTTCAAATTAAAACACTATAAAAAACACTATAAAGCCGAAAGAGTTTTTACAGATGATCATTTTACTGAACGATCTTTACCTAAAAAGCTCTCAATTGGCTCATCACCTATTTCAAAGCAGGGCTCCTCCCACTCAGTTCATCCTGTATCTATACATTTCAGCACTCAAGGCAAGAGACCACCCCACTACATCTCTGTTCTACCAACGAGACCAAACTCGTGCAATTCTGTGCAAACTTCTGATTCTTCTGGTTTGATTCCTTTGCTGCGTGTTTTCATGTATCACTAATTAGAAAGAAGCAAGTACAATCAGAATCCTTTAGTCATGGACAGCTGCTTGAAAGCATGCAGCTGCTCAGACATCCACATCAAACTTATTGAGCTGAAAAAGTTACTTATTTTAAAACTGGAAGATTCTTATTCTATAACCTTGTGGGTTCACGGTCAATTGATGACTATTATGGAACATTCCCTGAAAGAATGTACTTTATAAGACAACACCTGAGACACAAATAGACTGGCGCTGCCTAATGCAAGAAGCCATAATCAAGAACACGAATAGTCAATTTATTTTAAAATTGCCATTACTTAAACAGTAAACACAGCTCTCTTGTACATTATAACTTGCAAGTGCAACTGCTTATTTTGGACAGCAATTTTAGCAAGCCAGTCAATATAATTTGCCGGCCTTTTAATGAAATTTAACCGCTGGAAATAAGGAGGTGTAAGTTGACTCAAGGTTGCCACAAAGCACAAGCCCATGCTATTCTGACTGTGGAGGGAAGTTCAAACCAGCTGCTCAGACACACGGTTTCCACTGGGGTGCCTAAATGAGGTTCCAAGGAATGGGAGGGAATTGACTCGTTAGCAGCGATTCATTGTCAGACTTGAGATTCTCTAAAACAATCAGAATTTACTTGCATGATAAAGAATTTCTGTTACTCTAAACTCCTGAACCAGAAGGCTATCGATCTTAATGATAAGCTTACTGTTTGGGAAGAAAACCAACACAAATAATACCACACCATCTTTAGAAACAGGTGAAAGGGAGACAAGATACACACTGTTTGTTCCAAATTGTATCAACATCAAGTACCAAATCAAAGACTAAGAGAAAGTCCTTGCCATACTTCTGATCAAATTTCATTTTTTTAAACAAATCAAATTATTCAGGTTGAGAATCCTGTATTAAAAAGGTTACCAGTATTTTGTAACTTGAGCTACAAGTTTTGCCCTAAATAAAGTGGGTTTCTTCAACTTCCCTTGTTTTTCTGAGATCACGAATTACGAATACAGTCATTACTTAAAGTATATTGTGAACTAAATTTTGTAAACTTAATACTTAACAGAGAGAACAGATGCTTAGCACTTCAGAAAATGCTTCATTAAAATGGATTAAATGCTTTTGCTTCTAACGTAGTTTAGGGTTATGACTCTGCTCAGCCCTGTAACAGAACCTACTGCATCATCCAATTTCTTGTTTTGAGACATATAATAGTCCTACCGATGTGAATAGGCTTCAGTACCACAAAAATTTCAGCCATTGCACACACAGTGAAATGCAAAAGTTATATAAATGCAAAGATAAATTATCGGCCAAGTGTAGGAAGCAAGGGCACAAACATCAGCAATATCAGCAAATGGGAATGTTAGAACAAGAATATTAATCTGTCTCTGTTTCACAAATTCTGCATATTTCTCAGACTGGAAAAAAAAAAAATAAAAAAAAAAAAAACAACCACAAAACCCCCAGCAATAGAATTCTTCTATTGGCATTTTCAGAGGACTTTATGGATGCTAGATTTCAATCTATAGGGTAAGCTTCTGAAAATTAAGAGCAAGTTAAAAGACTAAAAAGAATTCTAGAACGTTTACTTTTATTGGTTACTTTCATCCACATTATAATGTCAAATTAATTCTCTGGAACTGAAGTTAAATCTCACAGATTTAATGAGCAGCCTGAGTAGAAATATCAGACTATTTCGATATTGGAATACTTCAGTTAATAAATGTTTAATAGTAATAATTTCTGGTCTGTCCGTTTTAAACTTCTATTTCAACGACTCATTTCTTAAGGATGGCCTAATGCAGGACAGCATTGATGAAACTTGAAAAGCTCTTACTTGCCCAGTGGTCATCTCTATTTCCAGGACAACTCCTCAAAAAAATAAATCAGGCAAAATTGTCTTTGATGTCTGGTGAAGGAAAAGCAAGTTTTGTTTCAGTAATAAGCACAGGGCCAACAACGGGGACCCTGCAAGGAGTCAGTCCTCAGAAAAAGCAGTTTCTAAGCTCTCCAGAGGACAGAACTGCCAGACTAGGAGTCTTTTAACATTAAGCTTCATATTCCCTAGGAAACCAAGTGCAAAACAACCTTACAATGTTAATGAAATGCTAAGATAGAATACCAAGTAGTCAGATGTAGCTAATATTAATCTTTCTTCTGTCTGCTATGGTACTGTTCTTCCAAGACAGTACTTCCCAAGTCTTTATTCTTAAATACAAACACTAGTGTCTTTTTTGCAAAGTAAAAAATCAATATAGTAGAAGCACCCCAGGCCTAAGTAGTTAAAATTTATGTTGTTGCAACCTTGGGCTAAAAGTATACAAACCTCCCATCTCACCCCAAACACTATTCACAAAGTGGGACTGTGTAGATATTTTATGATTTGTTTATGGAAGCCACCAGAAAACGTGGATGAAATTTTTGCCCTCCACTACAATCTGTTTGGAAATTAGGAAACATCAGGAGACCTACACTTCTAGAAATAGAAAAACAAAACAAAAAGAACAAATACCCCACTAAAATAACAGCGAAGTCTGACACAACTTTCTGCCCAGCCTTCCCAGAGTGAAGTGATGTCCCAGCTGGGAAGGAAAGTTAAGACCAAGCGAACACAGTGCTAGAAGGGAGCAAGTGTGATAAGCAAGGAGGGTAAAAGCTCTTGTCTTGCTTGTTCTTAAATAAATCCCAATATCCAGGTCCACTACACATTGATTACTCTGTCTCGATCATGACAGGAACTTCCCCTTCAAGAGAAGCTCTTCGCTGCAAAATGCTAACCCTACTAGTATTTTTAAAACAAAATACAGGCAGACCAGGAAAAAAGCCAGAGTAAATAAGGCAAAGGAATTATATGACACAATCAAATCTTACCTGAAGGCAACGAAAGAGAATTATGACTCTTGGCAAACCTAATAGGATTCCCCCCAACCAGGCTCCTTCTTTGAATGGTTAGAGCAATACACTTATTTTATAGATGTATTCGCCAGCATATATATACACTGACACATACATGTGTGTATTTGGAGGAAGTGCAAGATACAAAACAGACAACTGAAGGCAAGATGCTAGTTCGCCTATAAGAAAGATATGAAGGTACATGTAGTAACATTTAAAAAATAACAGGTTAAACTAGTAAGCTGAAGACAGACTATTTTCTTGGTTAATGTATGTACTTTATGAGTCTACAGCCACGGCTGATAAAAAGAAATTGCAGTGTCTGTTTCTAAATAAGCTGCCATGAAGCCTAATAAGCCTAACCATGAGACTGAATTGGATAAACTTTGTGTTGACCAGCCAGTACCCTTTCTCTGATTCCCCTTAATGTCTGACTTTTCAAATTGTAGCAAAAAGATTTGCAAGTTCATGTGGCTTAACTGAAAGTGCACATATTTCAACAGCAACAATCTTCATTCTGCTTATTAGAGTAGAAAAAGCAGAGTGGAAAAACAAAGCAATTTCAGTCAAGTGAACTAAATTCTGAGTCAAGTGAAGCACAACTTCAGCACAATTACATGTTAGATTTGGTAAGAATCAACAGCAAAGCAGAGGCAGAGTTTTCAGCATCTTGCTCACCTCCCCCTCAAATATATAATTCTCGTGTGAAGAAATCAAAAATCCCTAAGCTACGGCAACTCTTCTCTAAGATCACAAACAAGGAGAAAAATGATTAGTAAATTATTAGGGAGCAAGAAGACAAAGAATTAAAATATCTGATGCCATTGCTTGCTAACTCTATAGAGAGGGAGCTAGTGCCAGAAGCAAACTGATAACTGATGTTAGGGAAAGGACTACTAAGACTATAGACTATCCTTACCTATGCTGCTGCATATTCTTCTTGATAGAAGATGTAAGACATTATGGATGTGGATAGTACACATACGACTCTAAGCAAAACATGAATGCAAGCATGCAACTAAGAGCTTGCAGCAGTTTAAGGTATAACATTTCAGATAACTGTTTTATTATCTTTGAAATCTCCAACCAAAACCATAGCTTTGCACACAACAAAGGAAAGGAGAAGCACTAGATCAGAAAAGAAGTGATGGTATTTTAGAATAGTTAAAGCACAGGGAATAGTAGCCAAGGTAAGCTGGACTTGTCCCTTGAGTTGAAGTTGATGCACATTGACTTGTTATCTACAATTTTGTTAACTTCTTATTTCCACTAACAGATTATGTTGGGGGTTTTGTACTCTTCTACCTATCAAAAGAGAACTGTAGTGAGCAATATCCCATCAGACCTGCTAATCAATCATGGTTTATGCTAAAATTCCTGTGTCTCTAGGAGCAGCCATACCCCAAGAATCAAATGATACCTCCTTAAGGCCAGGATAGGTGGAGACTGAAAGTTTAACAGGTTGCTACCGTCCAATCTGGAGGGAACAGGAGCAAGAGAAAGATATACACCATCTCATTTCAGGCATCTAGTGTTCAGTTACCAGTGAAGAGACAGACATGCAAGCAGCTAGATAATTTAGGTGCTCAGCTTCTTCTAAGCAAACTGTTATTTGGGTTAGCAGGTTATTGTCAACACAATGTAGTTATAAAATAGTAAGATACTGAACCACTTAAAGGTAAAAGATGAAAAGAAAACTTTCTTGTTGCACTCTCAGCCTTACTGGAGTTTACCAAAGATGATGATCAACAGGGAATGTCAGCAAGTTTAATAAAGACAAGACAACAATGGGAATTTTGAGGTTACAGTGAAAGCAATGTCTGCTCAAAGACAGACAAAAACACATTCAAAAAGATGATTTATCGTTTATTTTCAAGAGACAGTCAACATACTTGAACTTCAGACTTAAAACTTTCTGTTTTCCTATAGTTAGCAATAAATTTTTCTTTGTACACAAAGGAGACCTAATCAGTGGTACTTTTCCCTAACAAGATAACATCTGGCAATAACAATTATATTGATTATCTGATTCCAGCTACTTGTGCAGAACAAAGCCTTGGCCATGACTGAGTAATTCTCACCTCTCTACCACCGTTTATTATGTACTAAGACAATGACTGAACTAGGGGAGGGAGCTTTCTGCTGCCTATTTCAGGCATATTTAACTACCATCTAGCTTCTTTTCCTAATAAACACACAGTGACTGGATAATTAAGCCTCATGCTATGTTTGCCGACTGCTTGGGTTTTCAGGACTCATTTCCATTTTGCTCCTCCCACAAAAGCAGCCATAAAAACCAGTCTACATGAGTAAACCGCTGAATTGCTGCACTGTCAGAAACTCCGTGCCTCTATGACAGCAAAATTCTTCTCAAAAGAGAGACAAGAGAATTGAGCTTTGATAAATCACCATTTTCAGACCTGATCTCTTTTATAGCTAGAAAGTGGACGAAACAATGCTTCTAGTGCATGAGAAAAGACAACCTCCCATTGTGTCTCTTCCACCTTCTTTTCTCTACTTACCCATTAAAAATAACAAAATCCAAAACCAGTCAAAAACCCAGAACACCTTTACCACCAGCATTGTGCAGGATTCTGAGAAGAGACATATCTGGGCCAAAATCTAGACAGTTTGACATTAGCCTCCTGGCATGTCCCGCTATGAGAAACTCTCCACAAAAGAATTATAACAAATAAATACAGCAGCAACACAGGGTAATACGCAAATGATGTTTGTAATTAACCACTTGTTCTGAAAAATACTAATACCATTCCATTTTGTAGAGTCATTAATAGCAAATTAAACAGATTATTTTTATTGCTGTACCATAGTTTGGGCTGTGTGCATTATGCAGCTAAATAGCATTGATAAAACTACTACACTGTTATACACAAATGCAGGATGTAATTAGTATTCCACTTCGCATATGCAATTGCTGCTATACTATAATAACGAATTAACTGATAAACAAGATTCAGCATACGACCATTTGCCCTCTTTCCTATCATTATATTATGTAATTAAATGGCATTGCTCAATTTAGCTTCTAAATATCTTAACAGAGAATAATGAACTTGAGATGTTCTGGAAAGAAGGCCAGGGAATGCTGCGCTGATAACAGCATTGTGCTGCCATGACAAGAATAAACTGGTAAGTCTTGGACATTAAAAAAAGTTCATTGTGTTATGAGTATAACATTGTGCTTATGCTGAAGTTTGTTCATTCTCCTTTCTGTGCTTGCGCCTTTTACTTCCAATGCATCATAGTTGAGTATTTGGGGTTTATTTGACGATTCCACAAAGTTGTAAAGCGAGGAAAAACAAGCCCTAACTGTACTGAGAAACAACTCGTTCCTGAGTTCCAGCTTTCCATTCTTTTAATTGATTCTAATGAAGTTTGCCTGTGAGCATTGAACACAAGTACAAATACTCTGAAACACTCAAGCTTGCAGAAACTTCATAGTTTGCCACAATTTCAGTTTCGCAACAAAAACAGAACAGTACGAATTAGGAGGGACAGCTCCAGAGATGTCCATAGCTCCACATACCTGGTATTTGAGTATGCCTCACTTGAAAAACAAGTTACAGTACTGAGACTGGCAGCATGAAGTATAAACCACGAGAGTTTACCCAAAGGATACCCTATACAAAACAGCACCACATGAATTCTGCTGTCTTAAAAAAAAAATTATTATTTTTTTTTTTTAAATCACTACATCAATACACTTACTTGGATTCCATTTCTACCACTTCAGGAATCACTAAAGTACTATGTCAAACTCCCTTCCTGCT
>NW_009650170.1:32610-35456 GCF_000708025.1 Charadrius vociferus | reverse complement strand
TGCTGAAACCAAACATGTCTTTTTATAGTGGCTATATCTTTTCTTCTGTTTTCTGTTAATGTTTGAGCTAGTGTTTTACAGAACTATGCTGCTTCTTGAGGTCTATTCACCTTAGTAAGTGACACGCTTTAAATGTTTTTATATTTTATGCTTCTATTTCACTCTCGTCGAGAAGTTATCTAAACACTGTGTATGGCAGAAAAGACAAGTCACTGAAGAAAGTACTTGAATAGCTCAAAGACTTCAAATGCACACAGAATTTTGCCACCTTACCTCAACTCACAGCCCTCAGCTGTCACAGCCTTGATCTATATCAGGATCTACAAAAGCATTGAACAAGCATTTCAATATTTTCTTCATGGTATCTAACCATATTCATTCAGTTGTTGCTGTTAAATTGGAACTAACAGCTGTGCAGAAGTGCCATCCACCCATTCTTTTAACTTCACAGGTAAAGCATTTCTCTAAACTATAAACATATCCATGAAATGAAAGGACACTCCCATTTCCAGAATATACCACTTGGCTTTAAAAGCAAAAGCTTATATCACTGCTTAAGAAGGAAACAGAATGGCAGAAACAAAAGCAAGCTAGGGAGCAACCACCAACAGCTACCTTCAGCTACATTTCAAATTCCTTTATTTTCTCCTTAAACAAACTAAAACCCTGCATGACTATTTAATCCAAGATTTTCCAATTTGAATAACGCCACTCAAAGATTAACCTCTCAAAATCTTTAACCTTTTACTAAAAATTAAAGAGCATTACAAAAAATAATGGAGCGGTCACTAATTCACTGCAATATGGTGAGAGATCACCCTCTCCTCTTGTGGTAGCAGCACTTTTTAAGTAGGGCTCGTTCCACAAGTCTTGCATGCAGGCCACAGATTGGAGAGCATTCCCTCCCAAAAGATGAAAGCTGTTTGCAGAACCGAAGTTTACCAGTAACGCATCAAGAAAAGCAATGCCACCACACTATAAGTTTTTGTCATCTTGAAAACACTTAACAATATTAAGCTGGCGTCATTATCCCTTTTTTACTGAACAAGGCACAAAAGGATAAGTAACATCGCAGAAGTCTGAACAGTGACAAAGCTGGAGACAGAATTTAGATATGACACCCTCTTCCTTATCCCACTTCCAAGGCTACACAGCTTCACATTTATCCTATTATTTACAGGAAAACACAAAGCCTACCAGCATTGCCATATCTTCATGCCACAAGAAAGTTAAAATGTATTAAAAATACTCTGACAGCAGTCTGCAAAACCTTCACTGAACAGGTTCTAGTACGTGCCAGTGGGAATGTCTCAAACTGGCCTGTAAAATTAATTCCTTGTTCTTTTTAGATGAACTTATCCGGAACCAGAATGTCTGTTCATTTGAAAAGACGAATTGCAATGTACTATTTTATACTTCATCTGACATCAAATCTGTGCTGGATATAAACCTCAAATATTGACTAGCTCCCAGCGTAGAAGTTTGTAACATCTAAATTCTAACTGCTTCTAAAACATTTCAGAAGGAAAACAGCTGTATCTTCCAAGGAAAATTGTTTTTCCTAGCACTTTCATTTTACATCAAGACAGATTAATCTCTAGAGTAATTTCACTCATTAAAATGGGTTTGGCTGATTACGTTTCACCTAAACTCTACTACTACCACACTAGTACTTGTTGACTTCCTAATTAAAAATGCAGGTCCATCAAGCCAGTCAGAAAATGAAAAACCTCCTCAGAAACAGTAGTCTCTATAGCTGCTAATTTTTGCATGCCTAAAGCCAGTTTAGTACACAGGAGAGAAAACTATAAAAGATAATTTTTTTTCTTTATGCAAGAGCAATGAACAATGAGTAATAAAAGGTATCAATTATTCACATTGCTTCCCAGCAGTTTAGAATTTCAAGAGAAAAAAAAAAAAGAAAAGATAAGAAGCTATACTGCTTTTGAGTAAAGAGTAAAAATTATTTGATGAAATACAGATATCTCTGAACAGAGAATTTGGATAAATACATTACTATTAATTTGGAATCAAGAAAAACGTATCCAAGTTATTGTGTTTTTCCTCAATTTCTAAATAATATGGATTCTTTGCTGAAATATAGTTTCCAGAATTGAAAACTAAGATCGGAGAAGCCACTGAATAGCTCATACTTGGTGTTACCAAGCCAAAAACTATTGCCTTGCAAGAGCCAATGCTTCTGGGATTGTTCAGAAACCACAGCTGGCCCTTTGCCTCCTTGGCTTGAATCAGATGCACTTACGCACCAACAGCTGAATATTTGAAGAAAGATTGCTTCCATTGACATGGGGCTTGTCTCCAACTTGCTGATGTTGGAAACATGGTGTATATTGGACAAAGTCAGATCCCCTTGGGTTTGGGGTTTTTTTTTTTGTTGGTTTTGTTTGGGGTTTTTTTGTTTGCTTTTTGTATTTGCTTGGGGTTTATTTGTTTGGCTTTTTTTGTTTTGGTTTGGGGTTTTTTTTAAGAAAGAGGTAAGGAACAGTAATGAAAGGAACATGAAAACTGCAAGTAGCAAAAATGTTTCCAAATGTTTATAAATACTCATAAGCTAGTAGATATCATCTAACAATGAAGCAAACCTTTCCATAGGAAGGCACATTATGAATTCAATGCTTAACAAGTTTTTATCTTGGCATCCCCCAAAGGGAATAATTACATTGAACGTTTATTCCTGCCCTTTTTTCCTATTTCAGTATTTATCCATTCCCTCTCACTTATCCACATCAAAAAAAGCATTCCTTTAGATTTAGTGACCATACTTTAACTCCATTGCATTGTTTACTATCTGAAAGAGTAGGAAGCACCCTGGAAGTAAGCAGAGA
>NW_009650170.1:0-32575 GCF_000708025.1 Charadrius vociferus | reverse complement strand
CGTTGCCATTGAGAAGATGCATCATCAAAAGAAGAACCAGAAAGAGCGAAGCTGTCTTAGAATTTGCAGAGATAATTTTTAAAATATTAGAAATTGCTTTAATTATTTAAAGGACCAGAACTAGATCTGCTAGGCAAAGACCAAGGGTGACTACTGCAGAAGCTAAAAGGACAAGAAGGATGGACTACAGATAGGAAACAGGTGCTCTCCCTTAAACAGCATCTGAAATTAGTGCTGTCAGACAGAGTGCTGTCCTGGATGTGCCACTGCTCTCATAAAGGAGAATATTTCATAATCTAAGCCAAATGAATTGAAACAGAAACGTTGAGTATGACAACAAGGTAAAGACTAACAAAAGTAAGAGGACAGAGAGGGAAACCACTGGAAGTGAGTAGAATTCTGTGTGAATAAAATGATACAGAATCATTCCCACAAATCTCAAGGCAACAGCTGATGGCAGGAAACACGGACAGACCTAGCTATGTCCAGCTCAAAATACTGAAAATGCAGTTTTCAAGGAATACCTTTTAGAATTAGCGTTAGCAATAAACGAGTTAATGAAAGAAGTCAAAGATTAAAAACAGTGGTTGCTCTGTATTGTGTTCAAGCAGCTGCCATACCCATGGTAACAGTATTACAGTCAACAAGAGCTGCATAGGACAGGAATATTAGCCAGAAAGCTTAGGCTTAGAAAAGCCTTAAAAAGGTACCAATCCCATCCATCAGGTATTTGATGAATTTGTCCATTTTAGCTCTTCTTAACAGAAGGGACTCAGAGGACTGACTTCTGTTTTCTTCCTTCCCCAAAGTCCTTAAATTATTACATTACAGTGGTTTAGAATACTGACATAACCATGCATTTTTCTAAATAATAAAATATGAAGAAAGGAAAGGGCTAGCCTTCCTTTATGGTATTTTCTTAATGAATTCAAGAGGGGGGAAAAGAATATCAAGAGTTTATGAACTGTTTAAACATAAAGCCAAAGAATTATAGATAAAGTTCCAAACCATTAATCCATTATATACTGTGAATTGGACAACCCCAGTGAGATATCATTTCCAGAAATGAATCGAGCAAAGCCATCAGCAAATAGTTAACACTCTGAACCTCTGAAACATTCTTTCATTCAATTCAAGCTGCAAACCTCTATGTTTAGAAGCTAATTTACACTGGAATCTGGAATTTAATCATCTCTTCTCATGCATTTGAAAAAGGATGACTTTACTTCACTTAGTCTAAATTAACTTTGAAATTTTCCTACACATAGTAATATAATATCAGTCAGATATGCTGATCTTACCTTGAAATAAATTAATTGCTTGATTCCTTCTCTTAATATTATCCTGATGCTGATAAAATTTCCCTAGGCAGCACTATGATATCTGGACATTGCTCAAATAAGGTTGGGTGTACATAAAACCACATAAAGATCGTCAGTGATGGGGAAAGAATCACTTTTTAGACAGGAGGAAAGAAGAGATGGAAGGGAAATAATTTTTGTTTGATCCAAAGTTCACTGATTTCAAAATAAATCAACCAAAGGCAACCAAAATAAATAATAATAAAAAAAAAACTATTTCCAAAGTGAGTACAGTGTTTAAATTTCCTTTTTGTTGTTACTTTTAAGTCAATAAAACTTCTACCTGTGCCATTACTGACATCACGCTTACTGCAAGAACACTACCAAAGTGATTAGCAACAGATTTGCAAAAGTGGTCTTAAGCATCCTCTGGAAGGGGAAACTCTGAGAAGCCTAGATGTTCAGGCGGTAAATAAACGGGAAAGTTTATGATTTTCTCTTCCTCAAGAAATAAATTCTGCAATCAGGAACAGGAAGAAAAGAACTGTAATCAGTATGAAGAGAGTCTTCCTATGCTTCAGACTGTATGAAGGCAGATGTGCTTTCTGATAAGAGTCCTCTAGCTCAGGAAGACAAATGTCAAGTATAAGCATGATCTACTGGGATTATTCTTGTTCAACATTTGAAGAGAACAGCAAGTTCTTTCATCCTTCTAAGCCAAAGTCCCAACCTTCACAGAATCACAATGCAGCCAGGCCCTCTCCTAATGACGTAAAATCATGTGATAGGAGAATAAGTTATTATTAGTTAACATACTAAACATTTAAACTGGTTTATTATCACCATGCCAGTCGATCCACAGGACTTCATACTGATGATCTTTCCACAGAACAGGACCTGAAAGCAACCATTTTTAAGGAGACTAAAAAAATTCTCCAAGAGAAAACTCTATAGATGGATATTAAAAAAAGAAATTGCTGTAAGGGGATGGGAATTGTTAATTTTATTATTTGTGACTCGAAAGTGAGAAATTTTCCATGCAGTAGAATTACACAAAAGGGGAAAGCAGCTTTCCCTGTTTTTGGCAAACTGGAATAACCCAGTTGCAGTATCTCCATGAAGCATTCTGCTCCACAGACTGAAGCAAGGCTTTGCTATTTCTACAGGATATTGGCTTTTTCATCAAAGAGTAAGCGAGCAAGCAAATGCAATGAACTCTCAATTTGTTTACAGCATATTCATATTAATATTATCCCCTTCTCAATTATTCTCCCCAAATTAGTAATTAAAATGTTGAAGTCTGATACTGGATTATTAAATATACACTCCACAAATCACAGCTTTGAATCCATACTATCCCTGTATAACTTCAACCAATTTAAAAAAAAAACCAAAAACATTTGCACTTTTCACCTTTCACAAAAAGTGTGTATTTTATTTATAGTGCTATACTATTCCTTATTCTTCGTAACAGTACACAAGGCATAACATGCCTTTATTTAAAATGGAATACAAAATGGTAACTACGTGTATCAAGTCCTTTGTGATCATCTGTAGATAAAGAAAAATGCCTAATATTGTAAACTTGACAACACAAATCAATGATTGTCCGCTACACAAAAATGCTAATCCACTCCACACTGGAGGGTATTATATACATTTTATTCTATTTTTCTTTAAATTGCCAAAATAAAATGTCATTGCTTACCTACAAAATCACTTCTCTTCTGCTTCTTATGTTTAGTAAACTTGTAGTCAGCACTCAATTGTAATATAGCTTGAAAAGAGCGTATTAGGATTTTTCACAAGAAACTAAGGTCAATTAATGCTCAGTACACATCTTTCCATTTGATAGCTTACGCTACAGCAGATACTTAACTCATAACCACTTATTAAATGTCCTGCTTACTAAGCTAGGCTGAAGACTTCTAACATCCTTTTTTCTTTTTCTTATTGGATTTTTATTTTTAAAGTTATATGAAAAACTGAAATGTATACATTTATTCTGACATACATAAGCTTTCAGAACAGCACATTGCATCAGCATTATTCGGCTAACAAGGAAATTGCAATTCCTTTGCTTATGAGCCACAGCCAGCAGTTAACCAGGCAGACAAATAACTGAACAGTAAGTCAGGTTAACCTTTAACAGCAGCACGTAGGAGGAATCCAGAGCACTTGGTTCCAGACATCAATGAATGCATTTAAGATCACCCTGGACCTTTCTTAAGAACAGCAAAGTTGTGTTTAATTAGCTTTAATGTTACTCAAAACGTCAGAATCTGTAACCATTCATGCCATTGACAAACTGACCTCTGAGGCTTTGTTGTTATTATTAATAATACAGTAATGATAGTAAATTATAAGTTTTCATGCATGCAGCTCCTTTCAGTGATTAACTAAGTAATGTCTAATTTCATTTGAGAACAAATACATTTCTCCCTGCAGGAAAAAAAACCTGAGAACTAATTCAAATAAGCAGATATATGCCTATCTGGTTTACAATTTAAGAAGACAAAGAAAAACTTTTAAGGTAATTTTCCAGGGAATATGTGCAACCCGCTAACTAAAAAAAGTTTGAAGGAAAAAGGATTTTAAAAATAGAAGGAATATAAGTTGTGGGAAGTGTTTATGACAACACAAGTTCTCAAAACAAATGCTATGGAGAACAGATGCAGAAAACTCAGATACGTGAACTATTTTGACTCGGTATTCTTTTTAATTTGCATTTGGCTACTTACAGAAAGTGAAAGGCTAATCTGAAAGAGTTATTTCCAAACTGGATTCCTACCTGCCAGTCTTTCCTGTATGCAGAAATTGAGCTTTATAGGTATAACAACAAAAATGATTAATGACCCTTGACCTTAGCATTTAAAATGGCCTTCATACAAATACACTGGTTCCCTGATTCTTTTGTGATATAACAGCAAACAGGTACTAGAATGGGGGAAAAAAAAAGGCAAAAGGAGATGCATGGGGATTACACAATGAAATAGTTTCATTGTGATGTTGAGAAGAGTATGAAATGAATAGAAGATAACACTGACAGAGGAGTCTAGCAAGCCTTTTCCCCCTCAAACTATCTATTCACTTAGATTGCCCTCATTGCAAAAAAAAAAAAAAAAGTATTTAAAAGGAAAAAAAAAAAAATCAAATTACGTGATTTAATCTGCTCAGCAACAGCTTAAATAGCAGGAAACAATGATTAATTTTGAGAATAAGAAAATGAGAGGTTTCTTCTGGAATAGCGTCAAATGAAATTCACCCACAACTTAAAATCACATCAGCTTTTTGAAAAATTGAGCAACAGAATTTCCATATTTAAAAAAGCTATAAATTAATATTTAATCTAAGAGGTCCTTTGCTTTTCAGTACTTTTAGCATAAACATGGCTGCATTCCATCGCTACGTAAACATCTCAAGAATGAAGTTACAAATGATGGCTGCACCAGCTCAGAGTTTGCCTCTAAAGGGGGAATCCCCTCTCCCCATGGAATTCCTCTTCCATGTCCCCTGTCCTTCCAGATATGCTCCCTCTACTCAGCTCTGGCACCCAGAATGCCCTTCAGAAAGCACTCTCAAACCCAGCATAATGCACACTTTGTGTTACATTACAAGTTGAATTAGTTCAGGGATGAGTTCAACACACGTCAAGAGTGGGAAGAGCAGAGTAATAGGTCCCCTGCTACCTGTAGGGAGTTGTTAGAACAGCTCAGCTGTCCCAGGTAACTTCCCTTAAACGCAAGTCAGTGACAATTATTTCAGTTTCCAAACTTCAAGAAATGCAACAGGAAACAAAATTAAGCATCTGTTATTTTAAAAGTATTTTTACAACTGATGTTATTTCATTGGCAGCGCAGATTTAAAAAATAAATAAGATGAACAGACAAAGTTAGACCTATCATTGTACCTAAAAATAATGGTGAGACAGACTATCCATAGCAAATGAAAAAGTTTGTGGTCTCAAAGGAACATTCATGATTTGAGTTGGCCACGAACAATTTACAAGATTAGAGCCAACTTTAAGACATTTTCCTCTTGACCAGCCTGCCTTTTACAGATTTTCAAACATCTCTAGAAAAAACAATTTTCAAAAGAAAAAAAAAAAAAAATAAAAAAAAATCTTTCCTTAAAAACACAGAAGCAAAATCGGCTCTCTTACTGTTAGTCTCTTAACATACCGAGGCATAGAAATAGATAAATATTTGTCATGAGGAAAACAAAAAGACCTCAAAACAAAAAGGACACTCCATTTTTACAGTTTCTTTCTATTTGGTTTACTTTACCATGCTTGGAATGACCTCAAATATTTCTGTTGAAAATGTCTTTTTCTGCTCCTTCTCCACTGATCAGACATTGATTTCTTTTTACCTCCCTTATTCCTAATAGAAAACTAAAGCAATGTTAGATTGTGTAACTGTTCCTGAAAGGAGGTTGTAGAGAGGTGGGGGCTGACCTCTTCTGCCTGGTGACAAGTGATAAGATGAGAAGAAACGGATTCAGGTTATGTCAGAGAAGGTTTAGATTGGAAATTAGGAAACTTTTTTTCACTGAAAGGGTTATTAAACATTGGAATAGGCTGCCCAGGGAGGTGGTGGACTCGGCATCCCTGGAGGTGTTTAAAAAAGGGGTAGATGTGGTACTTGGGGACATGGTTTAGAAGTGGTTTTGTCAGGGTAGGTTGATGGTTGGACTTGATGATCTTAAAGGTCCCTTCCAACCTCAGCGATTCTATGATTCTATTCATTTCCATGCCCTCCATCATCAGTAAACATTAGAATAACCCTGGAAACAGTTTTATGAAACGTATTCCATCTGTCATGTCAAAGCCAAATATCACCTGACAAGACGGCAACCAACAGAAGTGATTTTAAGTTGCAAGAAAGTTGCCTGACATTGGGCAAGCAGTAAAGACACTGGAACGTTTCTTTTTCATCATACCAAGAGGGAGAAGAAAATATCAAAGTAGTGGAGGCATTAGACATTTACTATTAAAACAATCTGATACCAAAGATGTGACTATAACACATACACCAAAAAAAAAAGAGAAAAAAAAAAAGAAAAAAAAAGAAAAAGAAAAAGAAAACCAACAATAGCAAAACACAAAAATCAGACCAAAAATCCATTCTCAGACCTTGAGGTTTCTGGTCCACCCAAAAGATAAAGAGGCGGGAACACAGGTGTTTGCCTTGATCCCAAGCAGCTGTATTGCACTTAGTGATAGCAACAGTGATCTTACCTATAATCCAAATCCAAGACTAAACTGATGCTCAGCCAAAGCTTATAATCACATCTTTAAGATTTGGAACATGCTCCGAATCTCCTAACTACATGTAACGCAGAATGGTATAGCCCAGTAGCATTAAACATTTTTGGGATAAGACTGAAATAGTATAAAGTTATTTCTATTAGAGCAGTCTGACAGGTTTTCTTCTGCAGCAAAGCCAGTATACCCTACAAGAATGATTAAAAGATGCTACAGCACAAATTAAAGAAAGATGAAAAAATTTAACTAGAGATATAAACCAATAAATATTCCATTTTGCTTCATTTCCACAAAGAAAAAATAAACTGAACTTAAGAATCAGACAAGGATATGTCTCATGGTTAAATTTCTACACATATTGAGAATTAGCCCCAAACTAGCAACTATATCTAAACTATAAAACAGGCTGCAGATGGAAAGAACAAGTGACCCTTAAACTTTAGTTTAACTACATATTACACAAGACAAATTGGGTAAGCAAAACAATTTGCTTTACAGAATTCACACAAGGAAATGCTATTTGCAGAAGGCTAAAAATGTTCTCCCAATATTGCATGGTATTTGGATTATCTATTCTATCAAGAAGTAAAAAAATTTAACATCTTGAAAATCAGATCCACTTGTCATGAAAAGAAAGTTTCTGAAGAACAATAAAAGAGGCTCTAAATTTAACTTCATCAAAAATCAATGCAATTGCTCTAGTACCAAAATTTAAATGGGAAAAGAAATGCAAGATATAAAGGTTCTGAGACTGTTTCTTGTAAATTAGAAAGATAACCTTTCATGGGTTCTTTGTTGAATATTTGTGAACAGCAAGGACCAGAGATACCAGATCAGTCATCATCTAACATAAGGTCTGTAAAGGATTGTTAAAATTCCTAGTTATGATCTATAATTCCTTCTGAACAGAAAGATAAATGTGTTGAAAAAATTAAGAACTGGATAAAATGAAGTCAGGGATATTTTCAACTAAAATACTCTAAAAGGAAACAACAAGGGATGGGGGCAGTCATGGGATGGGATGGGAGTCAAAGCATGAAACAGTTCTCTCAAAATTTTCATAGTCAAAGCTTGTTGTCCTGGTTTTGGACTATCTTCAGAAAGCCGAAAGAGCTGATTACAATCATCAGACCAACTCTAACTTCAAAAATATATTTCTTCATATAGGACTGGAAAAGGTACTTTCACAGAAAACAACCCCTCAAGAAGCTATGGGTCAGCTCCATTCCACATTCCCATCTCTTACTGCCATTTTCCTGATACACAAACAAAACTGCTACTGAGGATGTGAATATTACAAGAGACTTCCCCTCTGCTAGAGGAGATTTATTCAGTCAATACTGACATGGTTTCATTCATTTATTGCTGTTGAAACAGATGTAGAAGATGGGGGAGTTCAACAGCTAGAGCCCACCAAATTCTTGCAGGGTTATCTTCTTTTCTTCTTTGCAAACTCCAGGCAAAAATCTAAGCTGGTCTCTGTACCAGCCAGAGTATCCTAAAAACCTACTGAAAAAGGACAGAAATTCCAGCGCAATAGAAGCTTAGAGATAAATCTCACTTTGCATGGATTTGCCAATTTATATATCCTGAGGACCACTTCAGAGGATCCTTTGAGCCAGATAAAACTACTTCAAACACAGTTGTCCATCTTCTCCTCATCCTCACATTGATGCGCTCCTCCCTGTCACAGTGCAGGCTTGGTCATCCAACAGCACTGAAAGGGCTGTTCACCTACAGCACACCTGCCTGAATTTAACTAAACCTTCTCTTTGATGCAGTTACTACACTGCTGTTGCTCCTCTGAACATAGCAGAAGTCGGACAGAATGCTTTACAGAGTCTTGAGCCCTTCATTTCAGAAGCTTACAGGGAGCACAGAGTACTACTTCATTTACTAGATGACCAGAGAGAGCAGCGAACCCATCACTAAACAGCTGACGTACGCCAAGACACCGCGGGAAGATGTGATTGCCCCTTTCCTCTGAGAGGAAAAACACATTTCCTGCTTTATTGGTGTATCCCTATTGTAATAAGGTGCAACTCCAGCCATGGAATTCACAGTAGGGATAACGGTCATCTATCTGTCTTTACAGAAAGGGCCCCAATTCTCCTTGTAACACGTAACTCATAAAAAATAAGCAGACTAACACAGCACATTAAACCTGGTGAACTGGAACATCTTTTATGAAGGCAAGGTCCAGTTATCTGTTCGGTGGGCAGTAAGTCACGCCATCCCACATACACAGCACAGTCACAGGTGAAAGCTATCTCCATGGCACTCACAAGTTAATGCAGTCCTTCCTTAACTTGTGACATTGGGGGTATAATCACAACAGTCTAAGAAACACTGCAAAGGAGCTCAGTACATCTCATATGCCCCTTTACATACTCTTTTTTCTTTTATCCAGTGGAAGAATACTTCAGCGCTAACACAGCCATGAAACCCTATCCCTGACACATGAATTCACGGGTTTTCCAAGGTGTGTCCACTGAATCATATCAAAATTTAGTCACCGAGTGCCAGTTGCATCACTTTTTGTTAATCCCTTTGTTCCTTTAGCCCAAGGCTAGTATTTCTTCTCATCAATATAAATCTTTTCTGTCATCTTATTTTTGCTGTCACTCTGTGAACTATTACAATGCTGAGCCAAGATCTTCATTTATCCCTGGTATTGCAGTCCTGTCCCTCCTGACAGTTACCCTGTTAATATATCATTATCACGCTCCTTGATCCTCCCAGGTTTGTACATAAATTCATCTCTCAGGAATCGACTTCCACAAAGTCGTAAGTCCCACCCCATTAAATGCTACCTGCTGCAACAGAGGCTTTACTTAGAAGTAGTATTGTCGAGAGATGTGTTTGTTGTTTATTATGGTGAAGAGAGTCATTCAGCAATAATCAAGTGAGGATGCAAGGAGTTCAAACCATGGATACCAGAAGCTCCAGTAAAATTTTTCACATCTCTTCAAAGCATTATTTCATTTAACATTTAGCACAGCACCACTTCCCACTTTATACTGGAACACCTTATTATACTGAAATAGAATTATCAATGAAATAGTTACAGAAAAAATATTTTTTTAAGTTTTATATACTAGCACATAGTAAATACAAGACGAGAATTTGTATGCACAACTGTTAGACCTTCCACATCTTTGCATGCATACAAACACAAAAATGAATCGTTTTCATTTAGAACAGCCGAAAATTCGTCTGTCTTTCTCTGCACTGCTACCCAATATCAAAATCCAACATTTTTCATATCAGCTAAACAGAAACCCATCCCAGAGCTGGAAGGGGGATAATGGACATAGCTTTCAGAAACGCGGTCATCACTGGGACAGATTCGTAGCTGTAATAAACTGTAGTAATGCTAGAAGAGTATTATCACTCATCACTCTCCCTAGTGCAACACATTTTTCACCAATTCAGAAAACACTCAAAAGCTGGTGTCTTTCTGTGCTTTTCCTTCTCCACCCTTCTTGTGCACACTCCAGAATATGATGAAAAATAGATCTTATTAGCCATACAGTTATCCAGCCAGAGGAAATAGATAATGAGAATATTTAAATACTAGCACTAATCAAAACTTTTCTCCCTCATCTTACTCTTATTTACTTATTTATACATTCTTGCATTTCATTCTCTGGGCAACAAGCCTATATATATAAACAAATACATGTGCATATTTATGTCTGTATGTACATTAGTGTAAGACAAATTGAAATATTTATTTCCTTTCAACCCGTTGAAAAAAACCTGACAAATTCTGTAACAGTAAACAATGTCCTACTCTTTATCATATCACACTATGATAACAGCAAAACAAAGGAACCTCTAGATGGACACCACCTTCTGCGTTTGGCAATTAAACCCAATACTACCATTTCAAGCTTTTCACGAGGATCTTCAAACCCAGAGGAATTTCAGATTTACCGGTCTCACATTAGACAGCTTAGTTCTTGGTCTTGGCTCAGCCACAAACTCCACCACATCTGTTGGTATGTGCAGCTAATTTCTAGTAGCCTTTCCTACATCTATTCCTTTAATTATCTAATTATCTCTAATTTTTGAGCAGACAACTGTATTACCATAACAAATAATAAGGGTAATCACATGCATAAGCAAACCAGACAAGGATACTAATATACATCCTTGTCTGATTTCCCTGCGCATGTGATTTTCACAGCTACAGCCATTCAGGCCTTCAATACAAAGCCAGATCATTGGGATGTCCTCCTATCATCTACAGGGTTTGGGGGTAGTTGTTTTTGCGTGGGGGTTTTTTTTTGTTTTCTTTTCTTTAAAACATTTTTAACCAATTCAGTTCTACCAAACTTTGCAAGTCTCATCAAAATGCCAATTTCTTTTTTAACCAAGTGTGTTCTGCCAGTGTTCCTGCACATTTACTTACGTTAAATAAAACCCCTTTGATCTTTATATGCCAACATAACACTATTTACTGATGGTAACTAAATTCTTAATCATGGTAACTAAATGCTTGATAACTATTTCAGAAGGAAAATAAATTATATGCAGTAGTGAGATACAGTTTATTAATAGTAGGAAATCTCCACAAGCTAAGTTCGGATATAATTAACAACTTATGGCTAACAGAGCACGGAAGTAGATAGCTTAATTATTAAGAACATCTGCCAGGAAAGGTTCTTGTTCCCAGCACCAATTTCTGTTGTGTGGTTTTATCATATCTTCTTCTTAAAACAACTTAGATTATCCTGAAAACAATGGTGGGTAGGTAGGGTTTGGGGGTTTTTTTGGTGTGTTTTTTAACAAGAAATGATAAAGCACTACTTCTCATGCCATCTTGTTCTCATTCTTCCAAAAAAAATCTCCTCAAGCCAACAGAGAGCAGACAGGCCTGTCCTCCCACAAAGACCATTAATACTGATTTATCCTGATATGACTGAAAAAGTATGTGATAATTATAGACACAGGCCAATTTGGAGCTCATATTATCTCCACACTTTTTCCATGACTGTATGTAACTTGGCAAATAATTATTCTTTTATTATAACTCAGTGTAAAGTATTTTATGCCTTCTCATATGAAGCATGCAACACAAAAATAATCTTCACTTATTGTATAATGATAATAATATAAAAATGCACTGTCTGGTATACTTCATTGCCTAACTGGATTTAAAAAGGCAGATTTTATTTTTCCTTAGTCCAAAAAAATTCATCATAACCGAACTAAAATACATTTTGAGAACATTAGATCATTTGTTGTCGTATTGATGACTATGCAAGTAGGCAACAATCTTTAATGTTAGATCTTTGTACCGTTTTCTTCTGAAGCTTTAATTGACTGAGAAAATAAAGATTATTTGAAAAGAGAAACAGAAATAGCATTTATTTTCTTTGACATTATATATTAGCAATAAACAACTGCAGTAATTCAGCAGAATTATTATGGAGCCTCCCAGTAATAACCTGCCACCATAAGAAAATAGTAAATAATAGACTGCTCATCCAGCCAGGTGAGCCTTCATTCTCTGCAGCGAAACGTACACTGCAGCACTTGTGGATCAGGAGTTGCTTTCTGGAGTGTGAATGGTTGAAAACATAAATTTATAATCCCTAATACATCATAATCCCAGTTTTGTATACTCTCGTCTGCAAAGGGAAGTGTTTCATCTTTACTATAGGAAATAGTACAAGTCAGCTTTAGCATATTTGTTCTAGCAGGTGTCGTGGCCTGAAACTCTGGCAAATTATAAATACTGAATGTTTTTGGAAATTTACAATCTTAGGAGACTGTCATTTAAAAGCTAGCTTATATTACTCCTTATTATTCAAGGGGCATAATCAGGAAACACCTTAATTGTGTTTAACATCTAAAATAAGTCAGAATGCCAACAGAAAATAATCATTGATTTAAATAGGACCTATTTTAACTATAACTGTAACCAAGACAGTTATAGTGTTAATAATTCAATGTTGGTTGAAAACCACTCTCTTATGACTGATTTATACAGACTGAAGTAGGCATATGTTATGCTACAGGTAGATGTGAGGTCATAAGAAACCACTTTACAGTCTTCCCAGAAGTACAGTGTCAAAAAGGTCACTTGTGGCAAAGGATCTTTTGGATTAGTCTTTCAAATCAATGCATGAATTAAAGGCAATTTACATATAAATGGGCTAATACTCTGGCTTTGAAATTAGATGAATTTTTAAGAGATTTAAGAAACAGCAAAAAAGGTCAGTTAGGCATTAAGTATACATAATGCAATTTTTAAAAACTGCTTGTCTTGGAACTCCATGTTTCTCATTTATTAATATTTTGTATTCACAGCCTGTTCTGCTCAGAAAGGTACTGCCAGCTGGTTGAGAGCAAACACAGAAAAAATGATCCATGTTGGGGATATCAGATTTGAGGTAAGTATGGTCTAAGACTTAAAAAGTGAAATTTTCTTAGTATTATCAGAGTTTGAAAGCATTTTTGTTTTCCTTAGACAAAACTAAGATATTTTAGTCAAAGTCAGTGAAGATTATCCTATACTGGAAAGCAGACAACAGAATCTTAGGGAGATATTTCATATGACTTTCTATTTTCTCCCTCATACAAATCAAGGTTCCAGTATAGATTGACTTCTCCCTCTATACCCTCATGACAAGAATGTCTTATTCACCCTTATACAGCAGAACCTGCGTTAGATTTTATTGCGCCTAACAGCCCAAATGCATGCCACAGATGAAGGCAAGATCTAGGAATTAACCTTTGCTTTTGTGTGCGTGCATACGTGTGTATGTGTAAATAATCTTTTTGAGTCACAATTTTTTTTCCTCATTTTTAGAAAGAATCCTTAAATCTACTGTATTACTTAACATAGACATTCTTTCCTTAGACATTTGTTTACATTATTGTCTCTTTCCATAAAGAAGTCATTACTAACTCCTACATGCTACTGCTTTTTCACCACAGTACACCTTGGTAAATTGGCATCCTGCATTGCATTTAAAAAAAAAAAAAAAAAAAAAAAAAAAAAAAGGTAAAACACACAATTACCTCCCTTTTGGATATATCTGTATCATTACATAGTATGTTCAAATTCCCATTCATGGATGGCGCAGAACTCAAACGTATAGTCAAACAACAGACACTGAAATAAAGTTCCTTCTTTCAAGGCCAAGGTTAGACAGTGTTTGCTCAAACCATCTGCATAAAATCCAGTGCCATATAAATACAAACCAACAACTTGGTTCAATGCTGAAGCCATTTTACTGAAGGTACTTCAGCATTCTCAGAATCCATGCCACTGACTAGATGTTTGGCCAACACTGAGATGGATCATATTCAGTGGATTTATGTTTTTTACAGCTGGGCTTGGGATAAGAGGGAAGGATTATTATCAGGATTAAACAATAATTTCAGAAAAAATCTCAAAAAAAGTAGTGACAATAAGATAGCAAGCAATGCTGATGCAAAGGACTGGCTATTGATGCGGCATGAGAAATAGCCAAAGTACTTCTCTACAACCAAAAAGAAGAAATAATATTTTAAAACAAAAGGATTGCTTGCTGAAAATCACTGAAGAATTATAATTTATGTTGCACCACAAGAATAATCCTTCTGATAATATCCTACAGTCTTTAATAAATACAAAACCAGCATGTGCCACAGACATTAACAATACTGTTTTATGAAAACTTTCAAAGCCATTTATAATAAAGTTCATAATTCTTCCATACAGTTAATATTACAAATTACAGAATTCTAAAGAAAATATGATTATCTAATCAACCTTTAGGATAGTTTCCTTAGAAAGCCTGTTTTCTACCATACTGTGCAGTGCAAAACTGATTTTTACATGGTAATTAAATTGGTCCCTTCCCTTTCAGGAAGGCAAAAGAAATCAACAGATGCTTGCAATGAGCCCTGCAGCAAGGCATAATAAAAACAAAGAAAATTTTATAGCTTGCGTTGATTTCAGAAGATAAACAATGATAGAATTCTGAGGCACTAAAAAGGAGTAATGAAGTAAGACATGGAAAAGGACATAGAAGACACCCACAGTTTGTTAGTTGTAGTGTTAAGTGGTAACAGTACTATTAAGACACTTAAGTCTTCAAGTAACCAGTGTCAGATAACTTACGTCCTACAGAAAGTATACACTTTATCAGAATTAGATCAGGTTTAGCTTATACTACAGAAGACAACCTTCTCAAGACTCCAGGCATCTTAGCTTTGGAAAAAATAAGGAAAACAATAAATATTTTTATTAAAGGATAGCCAAGAGACTCAAAAGTACTTCCCAGTAACTTCATAAACAATTCTGAAATTACAGAAAGTATTAACCAGGAAAAAAAAAGGGACACCACATGTCTAGTTCTTACGAATGTATCATTATTGGAGAGATTCCTTATCACAAGCGCTACTACGGCCCTCAAATATAAAAGACAATTTAAGATGGGTAAAAAGATGCTTAGCAACAGTTCTAACAAAGAATTTGAAGACCTTTTTTGGTTATCTTCCTGTGGTATATTCATTCCTACAAAATCAAAAATAGCTGAAACCAATTACTGCAAATTTGAGAGAAAATTCACAGATTTACCTTGACAAATTACTCTTCTGTGCAGATACTTTTAAAGCAGGTAGATGAACTTGTACAGCAATTCAGCTGATAAAAAGCTAGAGTGCTTCTGGTATGTAACTGACTTATTCTAGTGCAGATTATGACCATGAATGGGGTAATTTCTTCAGTTGCCAATTATGCAGAATCACGTTTTGAGTAAAAGCTACCATCGAAAAAAACCTGAAAATTTGATCCTATAGTACTGTGGGTTCAAATGCAACAAATACTACTTACTTATACATTTTTAATAGTTTCATGTACAAACACGTTGTCAGAGGAACATCATCTATTGCACATATGAAATTCTGAGCACACGTAGAACTATGCTCACATTTCCAATCACTGCTTTAAGTAAGCAAAAATAAAGGCATGAAGGTATCACTCAATCATGCAGGTACTGGAAGATCTGAGATAAAAATAATAACAAAAAAAACCCTTAGAGGAATGAGGTCTAGTCTTTGGAAAAGGAAATTAACAGCAGATCTTGCCAAGTTACACAACAATTTTGTAAAAACCCAAAAGGTATGGTTTATAAGGCTATAGGAGCTTGTGTCAAATATAAAAACAAAGGGCATGAACTTAAGCTAGGAAAGGTCATCTTCAAAGAGAGCGTTGGAAGAAATGCTTTACACAGAATAGTTACGATGGAAAATAAACCACTATGACAACCTTTGCAACAAGTGAGATAAACTTTAAAAGGTGACAAGCATTTGAAAGACAGTTATTGGGCAAATAGAGAAAGAGGGAGAGACAGATGTCTGGCCTTTTCAAAAATAGGCTTTGCATCCATCTGTCTTTAAATCACCAGCATTACATCCCTATCTACTGCCTCATAAGTCCACCAAAAGAGAAAATTGACACCAACCTGAACTGAAGGATCTAACAAGAAGATCCTGACAGTTGAAATGGGTCTTAGAGATTCCATCTCCAAATGTTATTGTCTGAGCTTCCTCATTTCAGTGAAGGAATAAATCTTGTCCTATCTATTTCAGAGCCTTCATTTCTCTTTTAATGATTCTTCCCCTTTAACAAGTTTTGATTCAATAATTTGGGTTTTTTAAACCTAGCACATAATCTTAAGTGGCTACCCATCACAAGTATGCTGAAGCTGCATATTAAAAAACTTAAAATTTTTATCTTGTGTCATCTAGACATCACTCTGAATCCCACATCTTTAAAAATCAGAAAAAATATTATTTTTACCAATTCTATGAAACATCAAGAACTGTTGAATACTACTTTTTAAGCTCTGACCAACTGCAGAATAGGTAAGGGAAACTTTCACAATGCCTCTGAGGAATTTCAAGCTACATTTGGAATTGTATCTTCAGAAAGGTTCAAAAGGAGCTTGACATCATCTTTGTTACACATTCACATATAGTTTCAAAAGAGAAAAAGTAACTCTCACTCTAAGAAGTCTCACTGAAACCAATAAAATCAAGTCAAGATGGCTCCAGATGTTCAGTTCTTCAGTGAAGGGATCAATAAAACAGTTTAGATTACAGGAGTCTATTAAAAAATAACTCCACTGTATGCTGCCATGTGCAATACCGAAAACAAACTCTACTAACCACAGCCACCTGCTTGCTTAAGAGGGAAACTACTTCTGGAATTAACATTTGTTATTGTCTGTGCTAACAGATTCTACTATGAGATTGGTCTTGGGTTACCATCATTCAATAATGCTGCTAATAAGAACAATTTTTACCATAATTAGCGTATTTTAGAAAGCATAAAGAAGTTGAATGGTTCGTAAAATCTTCAATGATTTGTGGTGATTTTCACCATAAAGATGACAATATATTAGTTTACCAGATGCCAGATCATGCAATGGATCATTAACAAGGGGGTGTTTTCTGAATACTTCCCAAGTAAATACCAGCTGGTTTATTCTCAGCAAGCAGACATAGTCACAAGCATCTCTTGTCTGATTCACTAAACTGATGTCAAATACATCATGTATTAAAATATATAATGTTCATGTACAGCTTCTTTGTCTCAAAAGCAGTACACTATGTACACTGTCCTGCAAAGATCCAAAGTGATATAATCACAATTTTCAGACTTCACAAAAAATATTAGGAGATCAGTAAAAATTTTAAAAATTTATTTAAATGGGAAAATTTATTATATTACACAGCTATTTGAGAGGTAACCTAGAGGTGATCTGATTATAAAATAAGGAATAGCATATTTCTTATGTGTCACGAGTACTTTGAGGATCAAGACAGCTGAAGAGAATAATTTCAATAGATTAATAACTTCAGGCCACTGTATTTGAACAATCATATCCACACATTCGCAACAGAGACTAAAAGCAATATACTTGGCTATCTGGAATTTGCTGTATATTGTAGGCAAGACAATATTGATGATCAGTGACAATCAGCTGCTGCTCATCTTACAGAGAGGCACCTGAGCCCCTCACATTTCCAATGTAAGTATAGAACTAACAGTTATCAGTGTTGCCTTGTTGCAGTTAGTGAAAACATGTGCAAGTAGTACTTGTATCGCCTTTCAGCCCCTTCCCATGGGAAGGGGAAAGGGCCGGGGGGACAGGGAGAAAAAAAAACAATGAAACCAAACAAACAAATCCAAAACAAAAACAACAACAACAACAAAAAACACATTGGAGGGGAGAAAAAAAAAAAAGCACACTATTCTCAGCATTCAACTATCTCTTTTTACCTCCTTTGGGGAGCAAGCTGGCTGTAACAGACTCAGACTCTAGTGTCTGCCTCTCTCACTGTGATTGTAAAGCTGGGATCAGGGAAGACACATCTATTTGTTCCTCTCTCTCACTAAAATGAAAATGTCTCCTGCTATTTGGTCCACTTTGAGCATCCCTCCATTGGACAAGACCTCATTTCTCTAGAGTAAAAAATAGCTTGGGGGGGGGAAACCAGAAGAGAAAAAGATTTATGGAAAAGGGTACAACTTTAAATTTTGTTTCCCTTTTGCAAGTGACCTGTTTAAAAACAAAACAAAAAAAAATCTCAGTCAGAGTTAAGGAAGTAGATCAATTAAGCATAAAATGAAAAAGCAATTTCTCCCCATCACTAAAAAGCAATAGTTACTTCCAAGAAGAGTTGATAATGACCCTCCACAGTTTTATACAAGGGAAAAGGGATGAATATCAACACATGTGAAAGCTGCTGGTTATCAGAGTGAATAATTTAGAACTCATTTGCTAGGTATGTGTCTGCCAATACATCAATTGCTTGAGTTGGTCCTTCCACAGCTAAAACTACTGCACAAGTCACAATTTCAAAACAATTTTTTACGTAATGCTTAACAATTAATGAATACGTATCCATTGCTTTTCAAATGCACCATTTTTCCTTTCACATTACACATTTAAAAATGGGTTTATTATTAAACTGACTGATGATAATTCTTTGTCTTCATAAAAATACAAATGCAAGAGAGACAAGTTTGATATCCCACCGTCCTGCAGCATATACATTTTATGCCACTCAGTGAATCAAAATATCCAGAGAAACTTGCTTGCCTTATCTCGTTCATATTTTCACCCTACTGCAGGATAAACCCAGGTCATTTCTGAAGTAGCTGTTTTACTGACCCAAGATGGTCAAAGAACCTAAGAGCTGCAAGGAAGCCTGACGGAAGTTTTGTCATAGCCTATTCAAATTCATAATAAAGATTATCAAGTTTCTGATCCACTGGCATGTTCAACTAGCCTTGCTGTATTTCTCATCTAACCTGAAACTTTATTTAAATTTCCATTTGTTCCCCTCTGCAATGGTTATTTCTGGTTTTGAGGACATAAGAGGTTTTTTGTTTGTTTTTTTCTTATTTACTAAACAACCTCAATTCTTAGGAATTTGGAGCCTGAGAAGTACTCAAGAAATGAAAAATCACATGAGACTCTGCTTTAACCAAATCACTTCTAAATTAGCCAAGAAATTTATGTACAGAGTGGGAACACAGCATACTTCCCCTCACCCCCAAGAGCTGAGACCATAGATGATTAATTGATGATATACCCAAGGCTTTGATACTTCAATACATTGTACTGTCAGCCACATACTCTACCACATGCTTTCTTGGATTGTTTCCACTGTACTCCACTGCAATTTACCAAAACAAATCCACAATCCTATTAAAGAGGGGCATCATAACAAGACCAATGAAATCCAAATGTAAGAGCCTTCTTTGCTTGCCAAATCAGAAGTATCATGGTAGTTCCTTACAAGAAGTGAAGACAGTTTTATATTAAAATTTTTCTTTTAGCTTTAACACCAGTGAGGTTTCTCCTCCCTGCAAAACTAACAGTTCAGTATTGAAAGGTCTTTATTTCACTACATAATTTCTTCAGGGACTTAACAGCAAGTTACCAGCTCACTAGCGTGACCACTTGGGGTCCTATTACTGCCGCATGCATTTGAATGGAAAGTCTGAAGGCTTCAATGTCCGGAGATACTCTGGCAATACTCTAGCTTCACTAAACTTTCATTTTAGAATTCACATAGATGCATCAGGTGCGCAATTCAGCTCCCCATTAAATAATATTAGCTTGGTGAAGAATTAGAAGATGCAGAAGGCTACAGGTAGGAAAGCAGAAGAAAGCAGGAGGTGGTTTGTATTTGAGTGTACCTCACAACAGATTTCAGCAGAAAGTCAATCTCTCTTCAGAGGTTAGGGTGTAGAGCTGGGTACTCTGCTTACCAATATCAAGCCTCTTGGCTTCATAAAATCTGCTCTTGTGATCACACGAAAATATTTTTGCAAGAGATATGGAGCAATAAGCTCTATCACAGATTGCAAAATAACCCTCACCCAGCTCTGTCTACTGGTGGTTGGATTCTTCAGCCTAATCTCTTATTCAAACAAAGAGCCTTATATACAGCCTGTGTCCTGAGTACCTAAAGCTGTTTTCCATTACTGGATCTATTGTTGTCCTTCTATCTCTTTCTAACACGTTCTGATGCATAAGATTGTGCTCCCAGTTCAGAGATGAGACATGTAGATTTAGAGACTCACAGATGTTCCTGTTACACAATTCACCTGTTTTGGGGTGTTTCTTTTCCCCTCAAGGTGTTTCCAAACACTGTTTAAATAGATACTGAAATGGATACGTGTCACGTATCCCCCTGTGACAATACATTAGCAACTTGGATTTTGTTACTCATTTCTTTGTTCATTGCTGTCAGGACCATGTGAAGAAATTCCTGATGGGTTTCATGTCTCAGTGAACAGAGAGGTACATTCGTATGAGAAATACACACTTACATTAGGAGGTTGCAGGAGGCCTCTTCTATGTATTACTCAATCTTTACCTGAAAGAAGAAAACCCAACTTAGAGACCTTTAATAAAGAGAGTCACAAAATTATTCAATAGAGAAATTCATCCATATGTGCTTGTTGTGTCTGGATACTCCATGGAAATGTTACTGAACTCCTCAGAATAGGACAGTTCAGTTTGGGGGAACTCAATTTATATTTGACTTTTTTTTGGGTCATATAGTTACAAAAGCGTACATTGCTTTACAGCACATACTTCTGCCACAAAACCCTCAAAACAAAAACTTTCAATAATCATTAACATTTAGAGCATCAATTATCAGCTACCTGTTAAAGCACCGGTTGCCAAAATGTCTATTTAGTAAATAGTATCATAATTGGAAAGCATTACCATCAATACCATGCATTTTAGGATAACCACCGAACACAAATTTTGCCATAAAGCAAAACCTTGACAACCCTAATGTTTCTTCGGTGAGAAGCTTCAACATTACGTCTTTCATTCAGGTTTTCTTTTAAGCCTCAGCCCAAAGATTAATTTTTTAATTAGATCTGCTCTTTAGAACAAGTCACAAATCTGTTCTTACAGATAGCACACCTACAGCTAGTCAACCTTCTAAAAGGGTTACATGAAATGACATTAACTTCCCACTACTATACAGTAAACCAATGCATTGTCTGACGAGAGCAGCAAAGCACAAGTATTTGTCATTTTTGGATACTGTTAGGAACACCTTGTTAGGACCTATTTTAGCACCAAGGATATGAAAAAAAAAATCCATACCACATAGCTCATTGCAGAGGATGATTAGAGTGATGTTGCAGTGTGCAAGGAAGGGACAATATGACCCTATGCATTTCACTCTCAATTACACCAGTGTATTATAGGAGAATGGAGATTAAACATTCCTGTCACAGGGACTTAACAGCAAGTTACCAGCTCGCTAGGGTGACCACTTGGGGTCCTATTACTGCCTATTACTGCTGCACAAGATGTATGCAGCTGCCTCTTATGATTTGGTGAAGGTCATGAGTAAGGCCAAACCTATGACTGCATTCTAGCTATGTAATTCAGCAGTCCCTTTTTGAAATGCGATTTGATAATGAGTTACTAGGAAATATGGGCCTGGGGTAAGAAATATGCCAATGCGAGCACACAAGTATATGCAACAATCCACACTGTTACTGTAAATTAGTGGCATGAAGATTTCTCTAAGCGTAAGTACAAAGCTACTATGAACAGAATTAACCTAATGTGGCATTTTGTCAATCTATGAAGCATTTAACAACACTGGAAAGTGCTTTAAGTAGTAGTCCATTGGTTCTATTAAATCTCTCTATCCAGGTGCACATTTTGTGGGACAGTCATTTCCTCATCAATAACTCATCTATTGTTTTGTTGCCAGTAATATGATTTACTGTCATCCAATAAAAACCTTTTAGTTTCATAAAAGTAACGTAAGTATCTATAAAGAGGCAATAACTTGTTCCAGAAACGTAATTCCAGTGTTTGGGATCGACTGTTGTTAAATCAGAAGAATGGAGAAACACATACATTTTGTATTCTTCAAAGCACCTTTCTCAAATGCAAACAAAAAGCTAACAACAATGTGCACAGCATTAGGTATTATGAAAGGTTAACAATATGGAAAAGAAAGGTTTAAAGAAAGTACAAATTCTGGTTCATAGGGACACAGTATTTTAAAATGTAAGGACTCGTTAAAGGTACATTTGACTGCTAATGAGCACCCTAGGATGTTCACTCTAGCGCTAGCACCTGGATTAGAATTGGCAGATGTCAGAGCTGACACCCAGAGTTTGGGTTTGGAGACCTAACTGAAAATGGCCTGAAAAGACCACTTGGAACTACCTTAATATCAGCTACTGGGAACACTGCCAGAACAACATACTCAGCTGACAAGTTTCAGCAGTTTCTGAACACCACCTCTAAACCAGGATCTGCACTAATAAAAAAAAGTCCTCCTCAGACTGAGAAGGTAATAAAAGTACCTCCAAGGAAAGATAAGAATAAAATAAATCATGGATAATTGAATTTTAATAACTAACAACTCCGGGAAACAACATCTGGAGAGATGCACCAATAACCAATCATTCCAGTAGCAATCCTTCAAGGAAGGTCAAAACAATGGGACAGACTCCTTGAGACTAAGAAGTGTCTTCAGGAACCCATCTTCAACATTACCTTTGACAGAACAACTGTTTGCTTGTTTTTGACTCCTACTTTTACTTTTTGGTAATTTAAGCAGTTAACTGTATTAGTGGCTAAGGATCAAATCAGAATGAATTCTCCTGTCCTAAATATTCTATGCACACAAACAGTCAATATGCCCTGCGCTGAAGTGTCTCCATGGCCCAACACTAGGGACCAACACTGAGTCACACATAGCTTTTAGTATTCACCATTGCCAAGAACAAGGGAAAGAAGATAAATGTTGATTCTCCTTTTCTCAACTAGAAGGGGACATCTAAATAAAGCCATTCAAACAGAACGGGATCACTTTATAGGGTGCCAGGTCTCTAGAGAGATTACTATGCACATTCTTTACTGTCTCAAGTCATAGCAAAGCCTATCTTTGTTACAAAACTTACAGCCTTCAGCTGATAGAACATGGAAGGATAAAATGCACTGCCATAAGCATTCAGAGCAACTTCACTTGAGCAGCTATTTGGCTGCTTTCACTGGTGTTTCAGGAATGAATAGTTTGCCTTTTTTTTTTTTTTTTTTTTTTTTTTACTTTTTTCTGTTCACGGCTAGCTGATTTAATACTGCTCTTTCCAAAGCGATTATAAGTAGAGAATCCAAGCTGTTAAAAGAGATCTTAATAAAAAAAAGTCCTCCTCACCACATAAAAGGGAACACCAAAATATTTTGTCTTCCTTACTAATCCCGTTAAAAACCTTCTATTCTTTATCCTGAAAAAAAGCATCCCCGTATTTTTCCAGCTAAGCAACTTGACAGCACAAAGTCAACTTTAGAGGCCAACTTAGAGATGATAAATATGCACACATATATAGCATGTATAAACACTAGTTTTCAAGCCAACACTTTGAAGAGACTGACAGAGACAAACATTAACAAAAAGCCGAGTCATCTGCTAATTAAGAAGCTTTATACTTGAACATATTTCAGGTATGTTTTAGAACTATACTAATATTTCAGTTATTTGACTGTCCTTGACATCACACACATTCATTCCTCAGTGTATGTCTCAGAATCATTATTTAAGACTAAAGCAGACAGATTCATGAAAGATACTTAAAAATAACTGCCAAAGGTTACAGGCAGGATTTCCACTCGTTATATAAAAACTCCATTGGTTCTCAGTTTCATGAATTTTTATTCTGTGGCATGGCTTCAAGGCCCACCATTTTTATTCTTTGGAATAAAGAACACAGAATTTAAAACCCAAAGGTATAGCCTCAGGTTTACAGGGCAGAACCCAGGACAGCCTTTTAAACAAGGAGCATCAAGAAATTTGATTATTTGGGTGGGGTTTTCATTATAACCTAAAGCAATAAACTAGTAATTATCATTAATTACCATGTCTCTTTGAGGATGAAGAGGGCTCAAAGAAAACGTACTGACAAATCAAAGCAGAAAGTGCAAATTTAGATATATCTATCAGGAAGTTTTTAGACGGATTTGGCATTTGAAATGTTGAAAAGAGAAGGAGACATTCATTTATCAGGGTGTATAGGGTTTTTTTCCCCCTAAATTTGTCATCTCAGCAAGTTACTAAGACCACTGGAATAAAGACTGTATCTTCTATAAGCTGTTACATAAGCATGTCCATGTAATGGGACTAATCATATTCCATCATTTAAAAAAACCCGCACAAACAAGAAGGATTTGTTTGTTCGAAGTATCGAATATTTTAAAAATTAACGCCTATATTTTCATCCTCAGACACATCCATAACGTTAAGATTTATGCTCCTACCAGTGATTTACAGTAGGATATATTCCATATCAGGGATATCTGAATTTCAACGTGGATGGATTTTCATTAAAACTGACATTGGTGCATCCTATTTTATTAAGTCCAGGCAAGAACGAATCCAGCTCCACAACATGGAGAAACATGTACTGAAGTATGAGACAGGAGTGTAAAGGCTAAAAGCTATCCAGAAAGGCTGTCATGCTACCTGCCACAGATGAATTTTTTTACTGATTTACGAAGGATTTCATAATGAATTCCAGTCTTTTGAACTTGTCACTAATTTAATACTACATCTTGCATCAAAAATCTCAACCAAAATACCACCAGTACCTACCTAACGTTCTCCCCACCCCAGTCAGACATTCCTAATTGTGAGGAGGGAGCAAACATAACTTATCAAATCCATCTAGGACTTTTATTGAGTCCATCACCTACTACATGCACAGCAAAGACGTCAGCTAGAAGGTTTAAATTTAGTCACAGAGATCTTTCAGTGTTTCCTTCCTGAGAAAAGGCAGACGATTGTAGCTTACTCTGAGAAAATCAAAATCCAAAGACTACTCAGACAGGCAGTTCTACTGTATGCTTTATTCATTCTGTTAGTCACAGTTCGCTTTTTTATGAAGATATGCAAAACTCTACTCTTCTAATGAAGCACGAGCAAGCAGAGAATACTTGAAACTGCTTTTACTCTGTAAAGTCAAATGGGAGTATTTAACATTTTTCTGTAATTGCTAAACCAAAGGCTAATCATAGACACCTGTGACAGCTAATGGGTCTGTATTAGTTAAGCTAGTCAGACAAGATTTTAACCTTCATTTCTGTTCAGGTGATGTCCAGAACTCATTAAAGGAGAGAATCAACTGCAAAGTACCCAAGCAATACAGTGCAATTCAGTGATGAGAGCTACTTAATAGCTCAAAAAAAAAAAAAAATCCTCTTCAGTTTCTTGTAAGTTTTGCCTACATGTTTCACCTACAAATACCTTAGCAGCAGATAAGGGTTTGGGCATTTAAGACAACTGCCCAGCATGCCGACCAACACCTTATTTCTGTGCTTCCATACTCCCACCTATTTCTCTGCACTGATTGTTTCAGTCTTCCACTTGGAGGCCTTAAGCCATCGGGATCAGAGACTTTTTCCCAATAGGTCTGTAAGGTAGCTCTCAAAGTGGGTCCTTATTTGCAGCTTGATTACTCAGTGCTGCAGTAACTCAATTTATGAGAATGTGGCTTGTTAAACCCACGATATCTAACATGAAAAATGACAATTCATCGAGAAATTCAAATATTTGTAAAGTTCTACCATTGTGCAGGAGTGAGATGAGCTTAAATCAAATTGAAAACACAGAACAGTTGTTTGAAAACTTAAACCTTCATTTTTGAAAGTCCTATGCACAAGCCTTAAAGCAGCAGCTGCTAATAAAAGTAATTTAAGAGCATCTTCCACAAGAGCAGACTTCAGGATAGATACTTTAGCAGCTACAGCCACAGTTTGGTGACATCAAAAAAACAACCATAATACACAATCGAGTAAGAAAATCATAAAGAAATAAAGTAGAAAGTAATTTTTGTAACATCAAAAGTTTGTAGTGAGCTGCTTGAGATTTTTTAAACAGTATTCTCATGCAGTTGAATTCCAGCCTACTAGTAAACGGGACTCACTGGGGTAACAAAGTGTGCTGAGTCTACGGAAGTAGAAAAATGCCAAGAGGATATATAAACACATTGAATGCAATTTACATTCTGTTGAATTTAGTATCTGCCAAGTCTAGTATACTGCTTGAAATGTTGTGTTTATCAGACATCTGGGTAAAATTTAAGAAAGATGGAAGATACAGAAATTTCAAAGCCATTTGGAAGAACCTCATAATAGTTTATTTTCATGCTTCAAGATAGGTCGTTTTATAACACAATGACTATATGGTCACTATGAAACCACTCTAAAATTCTGATTCTTGAAGCTAATACAAAAATTTTTGGAACTGAGTATTTAGGGAACGTCAAAAGGATGGGAATATCAAAACACAAGTTTTAGAATACCATCTGTATCCAGAACCTCTACATCTAAGATTTAGAGAGGTCTGCAGGACAAAAGCAAAAAACACATTTTCTGCCTTAACAGTTTTTCCAGTATTACTTTTTTTCCCCCAGCATTTTCCAAAAATCTTTCATGGGAAGATAAACATCTCTTAAAAATTGTTGAAGACAAATTTGGGAGTTGTTGCAATATTCAACGATGCATTGTTTCAGGTACTCAGCTTGTGTTGAACAGTGCAAGAATACTGAGCAAATTTGCAAAAACTGTAATCACAAATTAGAAGCACAGACCTGGTCTGATCCGAGCCTTGATCACAGCACAGCTATTTTACATAATTCCTGCATTGCAGGAGTTTCTGTAAAGAAAAGCCAACAACACAAAGAAGTCTACAACTTTTAGTATTCATCTGTGAGAATGATGTAAAGCTTGGCCTGGGAAAACAATCAGCTTTCTTCTTGTTTATAAGACAGGACTTTGCTTGCACTTCCCAGACCATTATTTTCTTAATAGGCAGGATATCAAACTGCCGCATTTACAAGGAGACCGCATTTGGGGAAAAACATTTTCTCCAAACAGCAGACAGATAACCAAAGGAGATGTACATACTTGTATCCCCGGATTTGCTGCAAGCCCAATAGTCAGAGAACATCGTAAACCAAAGAAAAATAAAAGCCATGAAAGATTCATCACCTTGAGACATATCCAATACCCCATTTTCTCATCTTCCCCCAGTTTTGGGGGCACGCCTTGCTTCTTAAGTGAAAGGCCTGGAATTCCATTCACCCTCTTTAAAATAGTTCCTATACTTCTCTCGACATCTTTATACACCTTTTTTAGAAAAAGACAAAAAGCACCACCACAAAAAAAAAAAATGCCCCCCCAAGAACAACAAAAAAGACAGCTGTTAATCCCCCTCTTTAGAGACTTCTAGTACCAACTGAGATGCTCTGGCTTAGAGGCACAACCCACCACAAAAAAAAAAAACACCCCGACAACAACAACAAAAAACCCACCACCAAACAGCACCCCCACCCCCAAAATATCCCTGAGCATATGCAGTCAATGCAGGAAACAGCTTCCCACCTACAACCTTGTAAACTGAACTTTGAACCTACAGCTCCCAGGAGTCCTGCTGAGTCTAGCTTCGTAAAATAAACAAGTACACGCTATACCTCAGCTAGCAGAGAGAAATGTGAATTTTACAAGAAGACTAGCGCTCAGAATTTTGGTCAAATAAGGCACTGTCTCTTGTTCTTAGGATGGTTTCCAGTAAGTCCAGAACCACGTATTAAAAACACCTGAAAGTGCTGAAGGCTTGCATTCACCAGAAGAGAAAGAGAGATTAGAATCAGCTAAAGGGAACCAAGCTAAGCCCAACAAAACCTTTATGTTTCAACAAATATTTGCCCAAATATTTGCTACAACTGAAGTGCCCAGTTAATGGCTTGAGTTGATAACCTCACACGTGTATAGCATGTGGTCTCACATCCCCTACTCTAACCCCACTCCTGGAACTACCTAATGGATTTTGACTTGCATGCATTTTTTTTCCTGAATAAACCTTTTCTTAGCTGAGAGCATGTCTTGGCTACACCAGAGATTTCAGACTGTATTTTGCTACACAGTATAAAGCAGCAAACACACTTTCGGCCTGTATGTAAAATTTAAGGCTATACAGAAACCCCAAGGTCTCAACTATATTGATCAGCCAGTTCCCTCCCAGCAGGCTGCTGCTGCCCTGATGGTTTTCAATGTCATTTGGGAATAAGCCATAAAACGTTCAGGAATGAAGCATCTAGAAACATCCATTATGCTTTTCATGCTTATCTTGGGAGGTTTCTTCTCTGGTTAAGAGAATAATTTCAAGCAAAGGTTAATTATGCGCTAGCTTTCTAAGAGCCTATAAAGGACCGACAATAGGTTGTTGGCAGCACGCACCAGCACTGATCACCTCCCTGCATGCCTGCAAAAACCTTCAGATTGATAGCTGCATTATGCAGAGTTAGTTTAACTATTTTTCCTTATTCCCCTTATAACTGAAAAAAAAAAACCCAAACCAAAAATAAAAGCAGAAAATCTAGTATTCTGCAATCTAAATTCATGAACTAAACCATCCATAGCATTGAACTGCAGATCTCCTAGAATCAGGGGCAAAGCTTCTGTTAACTTTAAAGCAACCCAGATTTGTCCAAAAGAAATGCAATAAAAGAATGACATCTGAGGTTCTCAAGGTTAGGTAGAAAATATGAACAAAAGGGAAAGTTCTTTTACCAGCAGCTCTCTGCAGCTTCCCTTCAGAACCGTTGTTACAACCTATGTTTGTCCACCCAAGGAGCCCGAGGCAGTGTCCTGCTGGCAGCCATCCACAGGATTTGCTTCAATCCAAGAAGCAACTTCACCCCACTCGACTAGTCAATACTAGTTACTGATAGGTGAATATGCAGCCTAGATACTATTTTCTTCTTAAGTTAGTGAATTTTCTGTATTTCAGAACAAATATTAGTAAAGGTTATCAAAGGCCTGCTTCGTTACCAGAAATTGACTAAAACTTTTCAATGGATAAATTATGCTTTTTTAATAAATATCCACAGCAAGAGAAGATGATGACAAAAAAGTTACTGACAAACTCAACACACCACAGGTCTCTTCCAGGTACCATATATTTTTAAATGCCATAGATACATAACTATGTTACAAACCATAACGGCGCTACAGAGGCAGTTAGGTACAAATCACAAAGAAAATCATGGTTCAAAACTGCATCAATACAAGAATTGCTCCAGCAGAGCTCATGGTAACCTGTGTGCAAAGGAGAAGTTCAGAACAGAGTAGACAGATTAATATCTGTAAATGAATTAAAAATCTGTAACACTGGTTCCGCAGTTATAAGCTACATAACAGGTCCATGCTTTGAGTTTGGATTAACAATAAAGCAACATAAAAGTTACTAAAAAAGCGGCCAATGTAGAATTTACGTCTTGTCTTTTTGCCAGATGATAAAAATGATTCCCCATGTGAAAATTAGATTCTTCAAAGCTACCATACTGAATCATTTAATTTGTCTAAGTACTCCTAATGCAGTTGCACACTGCAACGAGCATTTGAATTTTAGATTAAGCAAATGAAGAGCAAGGTATTTCTTCATACGCACAAATAGAAAGACTACTTAATAGCAGGGTGCTGCACGGCTTATAGAGACAGACAGTAACCCAGTGCAATTTTATCTAGCCATCAGAAGGATGGATGTATCTTTTACCAATATTGTTTTTATTTAAATATTTAAATTGCATCCCTTTTATGTCCCTCTTATATGTAACAGTGTCTCATAGCCAATGCATGGAACTAACCTGGTGTAGGATAACTACAATTTTGACTACCATTCAAAGTTTCGCCACCATGCCATCATTCTAACTTTTAAAGGTCTGTTAACAAGAATTTGTTTTGTTGATCAGTCAGGGCAGACCTTCCAACTGTAAAGCCTAAAGTTTGAACACAGTGTTTAGAGAGAAGTTAAGCGATCTTAAAGTCTCTTAATAGTCTTAAACTATTTATTGCATGTTTACTAAACCTAAGCAGCTCAGGCATGGCTGAAATAATTCTACCTGCACATTGTACTCTATTTAAAAAAATAAAAATAATAGAAGAACAGAAATCTAGGGAAAAGGTTTCCAAATTATATCATAAAACACTTATTAATAGTCTGAGTTCTTGTTACCCTTTGTTGCCAACAATTAGAAGTAAAATAGCCCATTAATGCTACTAATGATAGATCATGCAGGCACTCATCCCTGACCTGGAGACATAATAATACTACAAAAAACTAGTGCCACCTTCAGTACTTCATCTAATTAAGAGTGAATGCAGATCAGTTTAGTGAGAACTGAGTACTCCATCTCTTTCTGGAGAAAGAGAGATCACCTATTAGATTTAAGTGGCCAGAAATATTTTGTCAGCAAAAGGAAATACATTGAAAACATCATCAGACAAAGGGTGGTACATAAGGGAGAGAAATTTCTAATACGAAGAGTTGAGCAGAATATACTTAAAATCTATCTGACATCTTTCCCCAATCCCATCCCCACTATCAATCGCGCTGTTTAATATGGTTTAAATGGATATTGGTCATTCTCATATTGCCATAAGCATGATCTTATTAATTTTAAGCAAAGAGCTCAGTCCTGGGTTAATTACCTACAGCCTGGCAGGTCTGTAGGCATTTTTTGATCCTTGCATGGTAACATACACTCGTGTTCAGTAATGCCAACCCAATCATTAGGCAGATGGGGGGCCACTGACAGTTTTCCAAAGGCATCAGAAGCACGCATGTGGTTATTACAGAGATTCAACTCTACAGTCCTGCAGAGCAGCCTAGAATAGCTTTAATCCATGGAAACAATGAGAAACAGCTAAACAGAGATTAAACATCTGCACACTATCCAAGTGCAATTTGTCCCAGGTGTAGTTACATAGCAAATTTTTCAGAAGTGGTTGGATTGTTTGAATAACTGTTCCTCGTCCTACTGCACTATTTAAGAACTGCATAGGATAAGTTAGCAAGTCATCTGGTTTCCCAGACGCCTAAACACAGAACAGTCTACTGGCACTACCAATAACAGAGAGGAAAAGATTTTTAAGAATTTGCAATGTACCCGAAGAGCCCAAACCCTCTAATACAGAGTTTCAAGTCTACTACCAGTAAGCTTCAGTCAGAGAAGACTGAAGCTATATTTGCTAGCACCGTAAGACAAGCTGTCACTTTGTCAAATGATTTCTTACTAAACCTGACTGCAAGCATAAAGCACTAACGTAATTTATTAGAACAATTAGAATGCATCCTTGTTTTCTTCTAATTAGATTATTCCTTGTAGTGGTAATTACATCAGACAAGAAAAGACTAATAGCTTCAGATTTCTAAAATCATCTGTAGAGTACGTGAGGAGAGAATGATCAATAATACTAATCTACTGGAACACAAATTCCCAGAAAGACATATTTTATCATGAATGATTCTTTAAATAATCAATGTTATTTCTCAAAGTCCATGTTACTTTCACTCATACTTAGAAAAACCCCACAAACACAAGGGAGCAGACACTGAAATAATCAAAATCACTGAATGATAACTGTACTTCAAGGCCTTCTAGGTGAAGGGCACATTACCATCTTCTCCCATGACCATAAACCCAGATGTGAGAGCTGTCATTACATTTCCTTTGTACAAAGGGAAGAACAAACTGGCACAGAACACCTCTCCTTCCCCATGCTTCCAACACCAGAGACATTCCAAAACACCTGATTACTTCCAATATCTAGAAGGAGTTAATAGTGTATCTTTTAAATTATTTTCTCAGTGGGAATGCCATCAACTGTAACAGAAAACTGTTCACCCACACAGTCTTTTCTTTACAATTCCCAAACTCCTCTGAACTTGGTTAGCACTCTGAATTGACTACGTCAATCAAAGTTGCCCCAAACTTTAAGAATCATTAAATATTTTACAGCTAGGAAAAAAACAACAGGAAGGAAAGCAGGGGAGTATGCAAAAGCAAAGAATGAAACCCAGCAAAAATATGAGAACAAACATGAGTAAAAGGTCCAACAGCGGAGCAAAAAGATACCATCAGATTTCTCCACATTAACGGAAATAACCCTACAGTTGAAGGACATCTCAGAGCAAAAAGGCAGAGTAGAGTCAATTTCTATTATATCCCCGGTCCTTCCTTTTCCTACCAACATAAAACATGTATGCAAATTGTAATGTCAGTGTTGGTTGGTTAATTTAATATTACAAACTACAAAGCGAGTTAAGCACACCATTGTCAGGATTGTGCTTGAGAAACGGGTGACGTGAAATATTACATCTGCTATCTTCCATCCTTCAAGCCATCCCATTTGCTCCAAGAGATTCAGATTAGGGGAACAGTCCAAATCTTTAATAGTTTTCCACTGTAAAGATCCTACTTTTTTTTGCTCGAATTCTGCAAAATCCTTGGGGAGGTTTTTGTTGCTAACAGTCCCACTTTCACATTTTACCACTTCACTATTAGCTTTGGTTGAGAGAAAGGGAAAGGCAAAATAGTTTGTAGCACCTCCACCTCAAAGAAGTCTCTGGACATTACTGAAATCTAGAGCCTTTAAAA
>NW_009650169.1:1572834-1575641 GCF_000708025.1 Charadrius vociferus | reverse complement strand
TTCAAAAGGACTCAAAACTCAATAACCTATTTTTTTAACTGTCGGCAGCTCTAAATTGCAAAAACAGCACCCATCCCCCACTGCTCCCAAACCAAAAGGGCCAGCTGGGAAAAGTGATGCTGATCCTCACTGTCTCCTGGAACCCCTTCAAATGAGCTAGCAACTTTGGCACTCTGTTCTTTCCTAAGTAGTGAAACAGGAAAACCAACTTTTTTCATCTCGGCAGCTCTAAAGTGCAAAAAGAGCAACCAACCCCCACTGCTCCCAAACCAAAAGGGCCAGCTGGGAAAAGTGATGCTGATCCTCACTGCCTCCTGGAACCCCTTCAAGTGAGCTATCAACTTTGACACTCTCTTCTTTCAAAAGCACTCAAAACTGAAAAACACCTTTTTTTCACTATCGGCAGTTCTAAAGTGTAAAAACAGCTACCATTCTACCCTGCTGCCAAACCAAAAGGGCCGGCTGGGTGAAGTGTTGCTTATCGTCAGTGCCTCCTCGAACCCATTCAAATGAGCTATCAACTTTGGTACTGTCTTGTTTCCTGAGGACTCAAAACAGAAAAACACCTTTTTGTTACTCTGCACAGCTCTAAAGTGCAAAAACAGTAACCATCCCCCACTGCTCCCAAACCAACAGGGCCAGCTGGAAAAAGTCATGTTTATTTTACGGCCTTGGAGGAGGAGGAGGATATTTCTATTCAGATGCAACACTAAAGACTGGTGAGTAACCCCATGATTCAAATCTGTTCCTCTTTGTGGGTAGACTTCAGGTCAAAATAGGGCAATACACTTGCCCATGACGTTCAAAGTTCAAACTGCTTGGCAGAATTTCAACTTCCTAATCATAGATTCATCATTAAGAATTTTGAGGTTTTAATTTATTACCCAGAAATTGAGAACTGTGGACATCTGATGGTTATTGAACGTCTACTTCTTTTGTTCTTACTACTGCTTTTCTGTGCAGGTATCAAATGTATAGATGTTTGCTGCCCACAGTGGTCTCTGAGAGGTGATGCGATCAGGCAGAGTCTCTTTGAATCATGGTTCTTGTTTCCTTTGCTTTGCGTGCATATCTCTTTCACCCTCTGGTAGAGTCTAGAAGGTGAGAAATGGTATTTTATCGTCTCAGTGCTGTGAAAGAGGAGTAGCTAGCTTGCGGCTCCAGAATTGCTCGTAAGCCAGTTGCATCTCAAACACAGCTGCCATGCGAGAGCCATGCTGTGTGACAAAAAGGGCAGAAAGGATGACCCGGGAAACTACAGGCCTGTCAGCCTCACCTCCATTCCTGGAAAGATGATGGAGCAGCGTGTTCTGGGAGTCATCTCAAAGCATCTGGATGAAAAGATTATCAGAAGTAGTCAACATGGATTCACCAAGGGGAAGTCATGTCTGACCAGTCTGATAGCCTTCTATGACGAAGTGACTAGATGGGTGGATGAGGGGAGGGCAGTGGATGTTGTCTACCTTGACTTTGGCAAGGCTTTCGACACTGTCTCCCACATCATCCTCACAGGCAAGCTTAGGAAGTGTGGGTTAGATGAATGGACAGTGAGGTGGATTGAGAACTGGCTTACAGATAGAGCTCAGAGGGTTGTGGTTAGTGGCGCAGAGTCTAGTTGGAGGTTAGTAACAAGTGGTGTCCCTCAGGGGTCAGTACTGGGCCCAGTCTTGTTCAACATATTCATCAATGATCTGGATGAAGGGATAGAGTGTACCATCAGCAAGTTTGCTGATGACACAAAACTGGGAGGAGTGGCTGACACGCCAGAAGGCTGTGCTGCCTTACAGCGTGACCTCGCCAGGCTGGAGAGTTGGGCAGAAAGAAACCTTATGAAGTTCAACAAGGGTAAGTGTAGGGTACTGCACCTGGGGAGGAATAACCCCATGCACCAGTACAGGTTGGGGGCTGACCTCCTGGAGAGCAGCTCTGTGGAGAGGGACCTGGGAGTCCTGGTGGACAACAGGATGACCATGAGCCAGCAATGTGCCCTGGCGGCCAAGAAGGCGAATGGCATCCTGGGGTGCATCAAGAAGAGTGTGGCCAGCAGGTCGAGGGAGGTCATCCTCCCCCTCTACTCTGCCCTGGTGAGACCGCATCTGGAGTACTGTGTCCAGTTCTGGGCTCCCCAGTTCAAGAAAGACAGGGAACTGCTGGAGAGGGTCCAGCAAAGGGCAACAAAGATGATTAGGGGACTGGAGCACCTTTCTTATGAGGAAAGGCTGAGGGACTTGGGTCTCTTTAGTCTAGAGAAAAGAAGATTGAGGGGGGATCTTATTAATACATACAAATACTTAATGGGAGGATGCCAGGGGGATGGGAGTAGTCTTTTTTCAGTGGCACCCAGTGATAGGACGAGGGGTAATGGGCATAAACTTGAACATAGGAAGTTCCATCTTAACATGAGAAGGAACTTCTTTACTTTGAGGGTAGTGGAGCACTGGAACAGGCTGCCCAGAGAGGTGGTGGAGTCTCCCACTCTGGAGACATTCAAAACCCGCCTGGACGCTGTCCTGTGTAACGTGCTGTAGGTGACCCTGCTCTGGCAGGAGGGTTGGACTAGATGATCTCCAGAGGTCCCTTCCAACCCTAACAATTCTGTGAATTCTGTGAATGTGTGCTCGCAGCTGAGAAGGCCAACCATATCCTTGGCTGCATCAGAGGAAGCGTGGCCAGCAGGTCAAAGGAAGCGATTCTGCCCCTCTACTCAGCTCTCGTGAGACCCCACCTGGAGTACCGTGTCCAGCTCTGGAGTCCCCAACATAAGAAGGACATGGACCTGTTGGAGCAGGTCCAGAGGAGGGCCACAA
>NW_009650169.1:1567796-1572720 GCF_000708025.1 Charadrius vociferus | reverse complement strand
GTGGTGTTTGCTGTGGGAAGAAAGCCAGTAAGGGTGAGAGTGGTGGCTGTACCAAGTTGTGCTTGGATTTGCAGAATCGTTTTTTGTTTGTGAGTCTTTCTGTCGAGCCATCAATGAGCTGACATTTCATTTCTTTCACGTTGAAACTCGGATCCTAAGCATAAGGACTGGAGAGCTTGTAAAGCCTGGTGGGACTTGGGTTTTTGGGACTTACAGGATGCCTCAGGTTTGAATACGAGGCGGAAAAAGGAAGCGTACGGTTGGGTTTGAGAGGCCAGCGGACTCACTGGTATTGGCTGTGTGAGCTGGCAGGGCTATGTTCAGACGGCTTTGTGGTGTTGAGGGAAACGGGTTTTGGGGGTCAGTTAGTGCAGCTACAGGGAGAGATTTTGTACGGCAGTAAGATGCACGCCTTTTTCTGCAGTGACCTGCCCTTAATGAGAGAGGAGAAAGCGTAGATGGGAGCAGAGAAAGATTCAGTTGCGGCAGTCCTGTTTTTTAGCTAATTCTGTCCCTGTTCTTCTCTCCGCTTTAAACACTAGCGCTATGTTTAGCTGTGCGGCACTGTTGTGTGCTTCAGTTGTCAGTGGTTCCCCTAAGCTTGAGGGGAGAGAAGGAGAGAAAATAACTGACAGAGTATGATGCGTTCAGGTAAAAGGAACATTTTCTTGCCTTTTTTTTTTGCGGATTTAGCTACTAACTGAAATGATTTGACAAAGCTTGTGATATCTCCTCTTACCTTGCTGGACTGAAAGCCGTTAAAGCCCAATGAGTGTAGAATACCATGAGAATCTGTTGTAGGTCTCCCTCCCAAAAAAAGGGGTCTTTTGGTGACAATGCAAATTCTTGGTTTTGAAGAAGGGACATATATATGGACAACTTTAATGTCTGTGTATTTGTTTGCTCTTCAGAGTCTGCGTGGTTTTAATGGTAATCCTCTCCAAATGGGGTAGTCACTCTCTTGACTGGCCTATAGAAGGCAAGTAAACATCCTGTAGCTGTCCCATTTTGAATTCAATGTGCTGGTCTTAGTTGCCGTAAGCTAACTGTATTTGGATGCAAGTCTAGTTGCAGATGTTGGTGTTATACCTTGCAGTATAACACCTAGCATGCAGTGTTTATCAGCAGTAGCTCACGAAGCACTTGATAGAGGAGGTGCTGGTTGCTTCCCTGTTTTCCAAATAATGAAAGTGATAAAGAGAAACAAAAGGAGTCTCGTACAAGTAGATGGGAAAAAAAAAATAAATTACAAAGCTCCCAGCTCTTCATTCTATCCCAGTCTTGCTGTTAAGAAAGAATCGTGCTGGAGGTTGAGATGATATTGTCCCATGTTGATGTGTGCAACCGAGGCTGTAGTCAGAATAAGCCTTGAAAAGCCTTTTTTGTCCAGAAGGTGAATTCTTGAGAATTCCATGGGACAGGATGGTTATATAGCTGCCTTCTCTCTCCCCCTCTCCTCACAGGTACTGCACACCAGAAGAAAACTCTCCGGAAGAGGAAGGACCAGGGAAACAAACCATTGCAGGGGTAAGCTTGTGTTATTCACAAGGAAAATATGGCTTATTTGTGATCAGAAACTTAAGCACTCTTCACTTAACATGACTTACTCAACAATATATGTATTTGTCCAGGTTGTTTTTTCCAGGGAAGGAAGGAGCATTACTTGATGCGTAGCGCTATTGCAAAGGGTTTCCCGCTGCCATTAATTTTGTTTCTGGACTATTAGGAGCACACTACACTCTACTATTGTTATTCTTCCCCTTTAATGTGTGGGGTATAGCCTCAAAATCTTTAGCGCGCAGACTTAGTTGCAAAGGTGGACTGTGGTATCTTTAGACTTCTCTTGTTTGGTGAGATAGGAAGTACATCTCTTTGACTTTCATCTCTGGTCACGATTGAGGTCAAAAATAAAATTTTAATCATGGAAATCATAAATATTAATCTCAATCTCAACTTGATACCTACACGTGGAGGCTTTGCTGGGGTTCTTAACGCGAGTCCAAGCTAAACGAACTTTCTGCCTGTCTTGCCTCCGAGTGCAGCACTACATGGGTGCACAGTTGGAATGCAGTCATCAATAAAAAGTAACTTTCGAGTTTGCTGGTTGGATGTGTGTACAAAAACCCTTCCAGTTTTATATATAAACAAGATTTTCTGTCCTGTCCCCTAGCAAACAAATCTGTGCTTGATTGCTAGCTTAATGTCCGTTTGTCTAACAGGGGCAGCGTGGAGCTGAAATATCAGAAGATGCATTATTCCAAGCACCTGTTCGGTCCAGAAAGTCACCCACCCTTGCTGTGGAAGAAAAGAAACTCCCAAGCCCCTGCTCCTGAGCAGCAATCAGCCTTTGAACAAATTAAATGGCAGATTGTCCATGCAGTAGCTTGGACTTGGGCCAGTTCGGATGGGACCAGATGTAAAAAATGTGCTCTACACTGCAGCCAGGGAGAATGGCCCTACCTGGAGTCTCTGGCAAAGGGCACCTGGAGAGACTCAAGGCCAACCCCATGGAGTTTGGAGGGGTTCAGAGGCTCGCAATACCACCACTGAGAAAGAGATATTTGGCAGCATATGAAGGAGTTGGAGCTGCTTCGGAGGTCATTGGTGCTGAAGCACAGCTCCTCCTGGCACCCCGGTTGCCAGTGTTGAAATCTCCTTCCACACATCACCCAACTGATGAGACGTGGAGTAAATGGATAGCACTGATTACTCAGCCAGCTCGAATAGGGAACCCTCATCGTCCAGGAATTTTGGAGGGGATCATGGATTGGCCGCAAGGCACAGACTTTGGAGGGTCCCCAGAGGAGAGGGTGGTGCATGCTGAGGAGGCCCCACCATATAATCAATTATCAGCAAATGAAAGGCGATATGCACTATTCACAGATGGATCCTGTCGTATTGTAGGAAACCAGTGAAGGTGGAAAGCTGCTGTGTGGAGTCCTACTCAACGAGTCACAGAAGTGGCTGAGGGAGTGGGTGAGAGGAGTCAGTTTGCAGCAGTGAAAGCCATCCAGTTGGCTTTAGACATTGCCGAGCGAGAAAAGTGACCAGTGCTTTATCTTTATACTGACTCATGGATGGCGGCACATGCCTTGTGGGGATGGTTAAGGCAGTGGAAGAAGAGCGACTGGCAGCACAGAGGTAAACCCATTTGGGCTGCTGATATGTGTCAAGATATTGCTGCCCGATTAGAAAAGCTGTCGTATGTCACGTAGGTGCTCATGTACCCAAGAATCTGAGGAACAACAAAACAACCAGCAGGTGGGTCAGGCTGCTGAGAATAAAGTGTCCCAAGTAGACTTGGATTGGCAATGTAAGGGTGAATTGTTTTTAGCTCGGTGGGCCCATGACACTTCAGGTCATCGAGGAAGAGATGCAACATACAGATGGGCTCATGACCGAGCGGCGGATTTGACTATGGACAATATTTCACAGGGTATCCGTGAACGTGAAACGTGCTGAAATTAAGCAAGCTAAACAGTCAAAACCTTTATGGTGCAGATAACGGTGGCTGAAATATAAGTATGGAGAGGCCTGGCACATTGACTGTATCTCCCTTCCACGAACCCACCAAGGCAAATGCGATGTGCTTACAATGGTGGAAGCAACCACCGGATCGCTGGAAAGATGTGCGGTGTCTCATGCCACTGCCCGTAACACTATTTTAGGCCTGGAAAGACAAGTGTTGTGGCCAGATGGTACTCCAGAGAGAATTGAGTCAGACAATGGGACTCATTTCCGAAATGATCTCATAGACGCCTGGTCTAAAGAGCATGGTATTGAGTGGATATATCACATCCCCTGTCACGCACCCGCTGCTGGGAAGGTTGAACAACGCAATGAACTACTGAAGACTACCTTGAAAGCAATGACTGCTGGAACAGTTAAAAAGTGGGATGAGCATTTAGCGAAAGCCACATGGTTAGTCAACACCAGGGGAACTGTCAGCCGAGCTGGTTCTGCTCAGTCCGAGCTTTTACCTACTGTAGAAGGGGACAGGGCCCCTCTGGTGCCTGTAAAGAATATGTTGGGGAAAACAGTCTGGGTTACTCTGGCCTCAGGTAAAGGCAGGCCCACTCGCGGGGTTGCTTTTGCTGAAGGACCGGGACATACGTAGTGGGTGATGCAGGAGAATGGAGAAGTTTGATGCATAGCTTTAGGAGATCTGATTTTGGGTGAGAATCCTTAATTTTAAAATGTGTGATGTTAATTGTCACATAACACTAACAGTGTTCAATAAGTGTTATTCAGGATAACATGGTGGTAATGAAACCGGAGCCAACTCCATCGAATGGCGCCCAGCGACAGGGAACATGCCAGCCGTGAGCACGTGTTGTGGTTTGGCCTTAGCCAGCAACAAAGAACCACGCAGTCGCTCGCACAACTCCCACAGTCGTGGAAAAAGAAATCGTCAGGGCAAAACTCGTGGGTTAAAATAATGCAATTTAACAGAACAGCAAAAGGAAAGGTGAAAACGCGATTACAGTACCACCGTGAAACGCACCGAGCGAAACGCACCGACCGGACCCGCGCTGCGCAGCCCACCCCCGAGTGGCAACTGTTCTCCTCGCCGCAGCTAGCTCCTCTTATAGCTCCGGCATGGGTCATGTGGTATGGAATACCTGCCCCCTGCCGGCTCCTGGGGAGATTAATCCCATCCCTGCCGGAACCAGGACATTATCCACCCCTTATTCCATACCATCTGTGTCATGCCCAGATCTTACAGTTCCCATAGTCTGTGGGCCATACCTCCAACGTGTCCGTTGAACTCACTTAAAACGTCCATTGCACTCACTTAAAATGTCCATTAAACTCACTTAGTCCATGACTGTAGGCTCCATCTGTGAGAACAGTCTCTCAGGTCACATGAGATGGTGTGTGGTGCTGGACGGGTGTATGCTGATGCAGTCTATGCCCATGGTCC